>NW_028253621.1:0-50968 GCF_964263255.1 Lissotriton vulgaris | reverse complement strand
TACCTGAAGAACCGGGTTTTAGAACCCAGCGGCGCCAGGGATAACGCCCAATGTCTTCGGATTCTCCTGCCTCGGCAAACAGAGACACTGGACACTTCTTGATGACGTCAAAGACCAAATTTATTGGCTGCATTCAGGAACAGAGGTCTACGAAGCACAACACGGGTGGTTCGCTAGAGACTGCACAAATACATGGAGCGGAGCATCGTCTTTTATGCTAAAAATCACATTCCTGGCTAGCATCAATTACATACAAACTGACCAATAGAAAAACGACATTTCAAACATTTCGCATGACGACAATCCCACTTTCCGTTGTTCAGCCCACCAGAGGTGACCAAGCAAAATCCAACATTCCCCTTCGAACGGGCGGGACAAACCCATCATAAAAGACCTCAACCCAAATCAATGATTAGGCCATAAAGGAAGGAACAGAAGCAGATGAGAAGCAAGATTGAAGGGTGTGTGCATGTACCATAAACTCAGCAATGTCCTGCTCTTTGATCTCTATCTGACCAGCTGCTTAACAAGGAACTGGCTCAACAAGGTCAGCCTCGGGCCAGGGAGTCAGTTCGGCCAGGTCACACAAAAGTCAGCTAAGGTGTATGTGTCCCAAAGACTCGTTCGGCCATAGTCATCGGCCTATGTGAGGGCAACCATACAAAATGGCTGCCGCACACAAAATGGAACCCGAGGGTTCAAACGAAATCCCTGAATACGTAGTGTTCTCATTGATCGGTTATGACGAAAACACTCGTACATACCGCACTCGTCATTTGCGGTCCGCTGACACCAAAATCGTCTATATACGACGACCTTCATTGAACGGGTTCAGAATCTCCGACACACAAACCCTCAGAGTCACAGAACCACAGACCGTCCTTTTGCCCTTACATAGGCAATAAACCCAAACCCATGTCAGTCTGAATCCAGGTCTATATTCATCAGATCATCAAGATGTTGCTGTAGCATAATCCT
The DNA here is from genome assembly GCF_964263255.1 of Lissotriton vulgaris. NCBI lineage: Eukaryota > Metazoa > Chordata > Amphibia > Caudata > Salamandridae > Lissotriton > Lissotriton vulgaris. The sequence goes on along the minus strand of NW_028253621.1, from coordinate 49,990 downwards.
AGTACTTAGCAACTCTCTCTGGACAGGTCTCCTCGCACACGAAGTAGCACAGAGGCCACATATAGCAGGAGCCCACTGTACACAGAGACAGAACAGGAAAAGGATAGAAAAGATCATCCCAATGACCATCAGAATCTTCCATCCCCACGTGGATATCAATCCCCAAAACCATCCCATCAACGACCAATCTCCCTCGTCTATATTTACAGACTCAGAGATCTTATGTAGCCTGGAAATGACCTGGAAGACTGTCGGAGCATTGTCTGGAATGAAATCGCAGCAGCTCGATTGAATCAGTTTACACACTCCACCTCTATCTGCAAGTATGACATCAAGTGCAACTCTGTTCTGAAGTGTCATAAGACGATCCGACTGGAGCTCAGCAGTCAGGTTACTAAGGGCACCGGCAGTTTCGACTATGGTGGACTCAACCACTCTCGTCAACTGTCGAATGTTCCTGCTGTTAGCCATAGGTCCCCAGAACGGCAGAAAACCCTTAAAGAAATCTCCCAACTCTTGTCCTGCGGTATCTTCCTTACTGAAGACACCTCTAGCAACTCTCGTCTTATGGTAATCTGCTGCAGCTGTAAAAGTGGGATGCAACAGGAACGAAACAAAACATGTGCCCGAGAAGTCAGGGGGCAACCATGTATACGCTTTATCATAACAGATGAAATAGGTACCCTTAGCTGCTAGGAACGCTGGGGAAGTCTGAGACGCAAATACATATGTCTCAATACAGACACTCTTCCCTAACTGAGCTCTCGGATTCTTGCCATTACCTTGCAGACAATAATGACCCTGATGGGGCACTATCCAAATCGGTGGAGAACTTTTCGCTCGCTGGTTAACACTCAGACTAACTCCATATCCAGTAACGTTCCAACCAATGTATGCTTGTGTCTCATCTCTCGGGATAGTCTCATAGGAACTAATTCCTCTAATCATGTCGACTATACCCTTGACCAGAGCACTAGTCTTCGGACTATCTTTCACGGAACGTTGGGGATAGACACCATGAGCATAAATGAACATCGTTCTGTATGCCCAAATAGAACCATTGTAGCTGAAAGGCAAAACCAGGTAAGGAATACCTTTATCGGTCGTATGGGGCATTAGGCCACAAACCCAACAATTTGTCGTGTTCATTACTAGCTGGTGTTAGTGCAGGAGTTGAACAAAGGAATTGTTAGCAAATTCCAGTCTTCTAACGATTTCATGTTCGGGCAGAGGGTGAAAAGAATGAGAAGAAATAGTAGGAGGAGGTATAGGTTGCTTAGTGGGCATGAAAGTCACTTGAAAAGAGAATGTCACATATCCAATTAAAAACATCATTAAGCGAAGCAACATAAATAAACACAATATTAAAAATCGTTTTCGGGTCATCAATTTACAGATTTTGCTTTTAAAGCTTATTCTTTCAACAGGTCTCTCCATCTCGAAAAACTCCATCCTCTCTAATTGCTGTTCGCGGTGGTAGGGTGTTCTATGCTAAGGAATGCTTCTGTCAGCCCAGGGCAACTCCCTTAGGCCAACCAGAACCGTCAACCTAACGTCTTCGGGTTGCACTCCAAAGACTTTGGCAACCGTGACCCTACAGCTGAACCCGGATGGCGGTTCGAAAAACAAAAATCAAAGTAGTTCCTCGGAGGAGAGTTAACCTGCAAAATTCAAAAAATCTATATTCTTTATTAGTCCAGCGACTCTCGGTCGCAAATTATAACGCTCTTTGCCAGGCAATGTCTGTTCTCGTAAAAGTAAATCAGGTTCAACAATGTTCAAACGGTTCAATGGAGGCACAGCTTCTTGGAGAAGATCATCACTTTCTTGCTCAGTGTTCGTCCCAATCAAACGGGCATCGCTGAATGGCAAAAAATGAGGCACGGTCTCAGTCTCAGAATCAGAAAGTCCTTTCTGGACCCACCGGTCATACGGCAGAGGCAAAGGAGCCCTCTTACAATGTACACCGTAGATCCAGTTCTTTTTACCGTGCACTCGTACTGCAGAACGGGTAGATAACAACACCAGATTAGGTCCGGTCCAGCGGGGCTGCTCGTTCTTGGTTCGCTGAAAATTTTTCACGAGCACCCACGCGCCGGGTTCAATGGCGTGCCCTGGATCTTCAGAAGCTTGTGGGAATGAATTGTGAACCTGTTGATGCAAAACACACAATTTATCCGTCAATTCATACAAGTAGTCAAGCAACACAGGATGTTCTATTTCGCTAAACTTTGTCGGCCTCGGCACTCCCCAAATGTTTGCCGGGCGACCAAACACGACTTCATACGGACTCAAACCCATTTGTGAATGTACAGTCATTCTAGTGGACAAAAGGGCTAGAGGCAAGGCATCTGGCCATTGTAAACCAGAGCTTGCTTGAATTTTGGCTAACTTCAATTTTAGAGTGCCATTATAGGACTCGACTAGACCAGCTGATTGGGGGTGATTTGCAGTGTGAAATCCTTCAGTCTCATTAAAAGCATCCCTTTAGGGGAACTTTTACGAGCCAAAAGGAACTGTAGCACACAAGAATACTTTAATATTGGAAAAGATATCATGGTTGAGAGATTTCTAGAGAGAGGGTACACAAAAACATGCATATACAATGCCCTGGTAGAAGTAGTCAGATGAGATAGAAAAGAAGTGCTGCTGGAGAAACCAGTGCGAATTAATGAAACCTTTGGCACAGAAAAGAAACGCTTCATAACAGGGTTTAATAACCAATCATGGGAGGTGAAACAAGCCCTTAAGAAATGTTGGGAGGTGCTGAAACTAGATAGAGACCTAACCACTGAGATTGAGGATCACCCACAAACCACCTATCGCAAAGCTAAGTCTTTGAAAGATATTGTATGCAATACACTCATTCCCCCAAACACCAAGAAAAACCCAGTCCAGGGGTTCTACGTCTGCGGTAAGTGCAAAGTATGTAGAAACAGTTGCAATATTAAGGAGAACAAACTCTCCCCGCACTGTAAACCGTTTAAGATACAGAAACACTTTTCATGCAGCAAAGAATATGCAGTATATGCCTTAAAATGGCTGTGTAATAAATATTACATAGGAAGCATACACCCAGCGATGAAACGTGTTTTGGAACACCTAAGAGCAATTAAAAACAATGATACGCAATACCCAGTAGCCAGGCATTTTGCCACACATCACAAGAGCAATAATAGCCTGATTTCATATTGCGTCTTGGACAATATCCCCATGAGGGAAAGAGTGGGAGACAGGACTCAGGAACTGAGAAGGCTAGAATCAGGTTTAATAATTAAGTTCCACACAGTGCAACCTGAGGGACACCATTGCGACAAAGCTTTGTCAGTACATTATTAACCTGGGCAGAACAGCATTTATTGTACATGATAGATCTTGCTCTGAGCTACTTTAATGAAATTGTTTTATTACCCTTACAATGCTTGCTAGCACCAATTTTGTAAATTTTAACTGAATGTAGTGTATGTAAACAGTATTTTAGAATGGTCTTTTCACCTTTTTTTTCACTTTTTTCCACACAGGTCCTTGTTGAATCTGGATAAGAGGATTGAATGCCAAAATGTTTAACCACTTAATAAGGAGTCACAAATGAGTCAGCGTACAATTTTCTTTGAATGCAAAGCACGTCTAGCAAACCTTATTGGTATGTCCTATGAACTTTTATTTGAGTTGGAGGAACTTTGTTCAAGGAGTTGGATAAATGTGTCCACATGGGCTGCACGCATGCGGAATACGAGTATGAAAAATTATTTTAGGACAAGACGTGGTTAACCTTCAAGTTGTTGGCATATTGCACCGTAACAACCAAACGTGGTTTTCAATTCATAGTTTTAACCGTGATTATGCCCACTGGGGCGAGCTGACTGTGATGCCTGCTGTTTTATGCTATTACGTAATTGAGCAGCACCAACCGTATGTCAACACTGAAGAGTACAAATGATAAGTCACTTACCCAGCAGTAACGTAGCGTGCCAAAACTAGGGACACTGTTGAGTAAATTATATAAACGCTGAATTCAAGGCATTTGCCCACTGGGGCTGTTTGATAAACTATACTGTAGGCATATAGTTGAAAATGTGCGAATTATTTTAATTGCATATGTTATTATTTAACCCTTATAATGGAATGTATTTTTTGCTGCTCTGTTTTGCTTTATGAAAATGTAGCATCACAAATTTAACTTTATTGAAAATATTTTATGCATTCTAGCTCCATGACAATGTATTGCATGAGGAGTCCGTTTTTACTGTTAATGATGACAAGGTGTCACAAGATTTTGTATATATTGTGGTGATTTACATGCACCCGTACTCATGACCAAGGAAGTCTACCTCCGAAACTCGTCAAGTGTGAGCAGGCTGAGAATAAATAACACGCTGGAAAGGTTTAAGTGGTCAGACATCGTTTTTCTGGAAACTGCATTTACGATTTGTTTGGATACTAGGGGCTTGCAACCCTGTCTGAGCCTGCCACCCCTAGTGGCTGGGGTTTCTTCGCGGCAACCAAGGTGGAATATATATGAACTAGGGCTCGTGTAGCCTGAAACGAGTAGCTGTTCTTCTGTGTGCTAAATAAATTATCGCACCTGATCCTGTGGTCCGTCTCCTTCCTCGCTGGTGTTGCAGAATTGCTTACCGGAGGTGTTGTGGAGTTTTCGAAAAAAAAAAAAAAAAAAAAATATATATATATATATATATATATATATAATCTACTGGCGGTCGCCAGTAGATAGTTATAGTTAGGACCTAGTTACCATAGGAAAATTGCAACATTCTATTCCCAATAACTTTGGCGCCAATTGACGATTCTTCGCGAAATCTTCAAAACTTATGGTCCGCTCCGGTCCGCTCCTATCTTGATTCATCAAGGGGGGGGGGGGGCGAGAAAAAAGGGGGTCCCAAAACATGTTTCCTCCATACAATTTTCCATAGGAAACTTTAGATACGGCTACAGCCCGAACTGCTGAACGGAATTACACCAAAATTGGCAAAAAGGTAGCCTTTGGTTCAGAAAGAGCCCTTTTTGTTAAATTGTGTAAATCCATTCAGTATTTGCTGAGAAAATCAAAATTAAAAAAGTTTTGATATCTAGAGGCACGCAGGATCCGCGCACCCTTCCATCATGAGCTGCATGCTAATTAGCTCTCAATGCTCCAAACCAGGAAGGGTTGGCAGCCATCTTGTAGAAAAACAAATGCGCAAAACATGAAAAGGGGGCAGGGTAGAAACACCCTGACCCCCTAGGCCTCCTCAGGGGGTTCCGAAAGAACCCCAAAGGTAAAATATTTTTTTTTCTTTTGAAAAAATCGCAGGATGCGCGGAGGATCCGCGGATCCCGCCACAAAAAAAACAAAGCATGGGCTCCTGTGCTTCGTTAATATTTAGCCCCCAGGTGGGCCAAGTCCCGGGGGCAATCTTTATATTGTTATGGGGTCCAAAGGGGCCCTGTAGCCCCGAGGACCACCACCCCCGGGGCTTTTCAAAAATATGTGCAGGGGCTCACAGCCCCTCCAGCCCCAGGGACCGCCACCCCCGGGACTTGTAAATTAAATGGGTGGGGGGCTCAAAGGCCCCTCCAAGCCCCAAGGACTGCCACCCCCTGGGGCTTTTCAAAAATATTTGCGGCTACCCCCCTGGGCTTGTGTTTTTAATAAAAAATAACCTGTGTGGGGGATTGAGACCCCCCCAAAAGCCCCGGGGACCACCACCTCTTCGGGGCTTTGCTAATGTAGGGAGAGGGGCCACGCGGCCCCATCCTGGAGCCCTGTCATGCCCCTGGGGACTGCCATCCTGCAGTGTCCCAGAGTGCCCACCCGGGACACTGCAGTATGCTATGGCAGAGTGGGAGCCTCACGGCTCCCGCCCTGCCATAGCAAAATCTGCTTTGGTTTTTGGAAGAGAGAGCTATTGCTTCCAAAAACCAAAGGAGATTGCTTTTCCATACAGGGAGCTGCATCTTAGCAGCTCCCCGTGTGGAAAAGCAATGCCGGCTCCCGCTGGGCACGGGGAGCCGGCGGGACCATGAGGGATTGGGTGGTCCCCAACGGAGAGGGCCAGCCCCGGGGGATGGGGTCACCGGGGCTATTAGTGGCCCAGGAAGGGGGCCACGTGGCCCCTCTTCTCAACATAAAAAAAAACAAATTAAACAAAGGCCGGCCCCGGGGGATGGGGTCCCCGGGGCCGATTATGGCCTCGGGAGGGGGGCCACGGCCCCCTTCCAATTTATTTGTAAAAATAAATAAATTGGGGTCAGTCCCTGGAGGATGGGGTCCCCAGGGCCAGTAAAACAAGAAATACAATAAAAAAAAGACCGGCATCGCGCCGGAGGTCCGCCCCCCTTCTTCCCCAGGGCCATAAATGGCAAGGCAGCCCACCTCCAAATAAATAAAGAAATTAAAAAATGGCCATGCCCCGGGGGATGGGGTCCCCAGGGCCGATTATGGCCTCGGGAGGGGGGCCACGGCCCCCTTCCAATTTATTTGTAAAAATAAATAAATTGGGGTCAGGCCCTGGAGGATGGGGTCCCCAGGGCCAGTAAAACAAGAAATACAATAAAAAAAGACCGGCATCGCGCCGGAGGTCCGCCCCCCTTCCTGCAGCACTCTGCAAACGCGCCCCTGGTGCCCAAAATGTTGGAGCCCTCTAGGCTCTACAACCAATACGTGCGTAAAAACAACGTGGGAGCCTCGTGGGCTCGAAATACAGCAGTGCTCGTTGGAGCCTCGTAGGCCCGAGATGCAAAATGCCCCCTCAGGTGTAGGAGCCACGCAGGCTTAACAAAAATGTCCCCCAAGCACTGGAGCAGCGCGACTCTGGAGATAATGAGCCCCATGACGTTGGAGCGGCCCTCTGCCATGTGGGGCTGCTTGGGAGACCTGCCCCGATCTGGGGTCTTAACATGTAGGGGGGCCCGGGCCCCTCTGGACCCTTCAGCCATCATCTGTGCCCTCGATGCAGCTGCACGCAACAACGGCGCAGCCGTGAGCACCACGAAAGATAGGGAGGAAACGGATATCGGGGAGCACTATGAAGGCTCCCATCTCATCCCCCACTCACCGGTTCTCTTTGGGTGGCACCTGCGGCATCCTATTGACGAGCGCTTTTGCTCCCTGCGCTGGCGGGACTCAGGGGAAGCTCGTCTCTCTTCTGGGGCCGCCTCTCATTGTCGGAGGCCTTCTGTGTACATCGCGGGGCTCCACAGCTTGTGGGAGCCCCTACTGGCTACCGATGTCTCCTCGCATCGCCCGGGCGGCCTCAGACGGCGGGGGGGACTTCCTGTCTTCAAGCGGAAGTCCCGCCCACCTTCAGGCATCAGCTGCCTGACTTCCTGCTTTGCCGCCGCGGTGGCAGCGGCACCTTTTTTCGCGGGATAACGAGGGGTAGGTACCTTCGAAGCACAAATCAAAAGTAGAAACGGGGTGGGCACCTGTTAAGGTGCATTAACACGGGGTGGACACCCGCTCTGTAAATAACTAAGTTTAAAGAGCGCAAATGAATGGTGGGCTCCCTCCGAATGGCACGATAAAGCAGGGTGGGCTCCTGATATTTAAAATATAAAAACACGGGCATAATGCAGGGTGAGTACCTGCAATGAAGGGGCCACGGGGGGAATCCCTACGCTGGGGGTTCCCTCTCACAGGGCCACAAGGAAAAGCATCCCAGCGCTCCCATCTTACAAAAGGTCCTGGAGGCTGGGAAGAAAGGCCAAAGGGGTTCCAGGAATAAGGGGCAACTGGAGCAAAAGGTAGTTCCGGAGCAAGGAAAAGTCCATCAGGCACCCAGGGGCTGGGCACGGCCCAGGGAGGAAAGCCTTCCCCTGGGTCCCAGCAGCAGCACGCCCCTGGTAGATTCAAGTAGGAGAACAGGAGCATTTAACATGAAGTCACAGCCTTTTTTATACACTGAATCCCTTTGTCTCTAGGGTGCAGGGTGGGGGAAAAAACCAGACGCAGCTGGTTTTGGAGCACTCTGTTGCTCAGCCCCTCTCCCCATTCACTGGCCAGGCTTGGGTCATCAGTTGCACCACAGGGGGCGGAGCCAGCATTGTGGAGGGAAAGCCCAGCCCTATTCAGGTCCCAGGTGCAGCCAGTTTATATTAATTTTGAAAGATCGCAACAGTTTTTTCAAAGTTGCTTTGAAATACCTTCATGAACAACTGGAGTAATGTGTGAAATTGACACAGAACTTGCTGGCAGGACGTCATTGGATGGAATTTCTAGTGACGTAGGGGATATCCGGAATGTTTGCGAGACAACATTGCGGTTTGCAATGTTAAGGCATGGGAACACATAAGGTATATTCGTTATAAAAAACGGCCTGCTCATCCACTCTAGCAATGAGAAATAAAAACTATGATCATTATTAAGGGTCAATTGCGGGCAACACTGAATATTTATTATGTCTTGCACGTATGTATATTATATCAATACGTGTTTTACTGTATGATTGACAGCATTGAGGCAGGAACCGTTGTTAGACATAAACCACTGTAAATGAATGAGAAAGGTGCTATTATATGAACTTTTCAAAATGGCAGCCAGAGTCGAACAATATGTATAGGTTTGCACTTGGGTGTAAGTCCTCTGTTGATGACATGCAGAGAGTATAATTGGTGGAGTGTTTTGTAAATATTTTGTACACGTGTTCAAGGCATCAGCCAAAACGCATTTGTTTGCTTTGGACGATTAAAATATCAACCTGCATTGAACATCCATGTGTTTGGGCATTCTTCAAGATTACGAAGTTTTGAGTAAAGTATATGTATGTATATATATATATATATATATATATATATATATATATATATATATATATATATATATATATATATATATATATATATTCACTGAAAAAACCATAGGTTATAGACCATATATAGTTAGGGATTTGCATTTACAAAACCTTATTTTACTCGCATAAAACCATTGAAATTTGCATATATAGTTAGTTGCGCTAACTATATATCGCGCACCCGCAATCCACTGCTGATGATGTCACATATTACATCATTCATGACATGGTCAGTGACATCACTGATGACATCACTGATGACAACTCAAATGACATCACTGATGACAACTCAAATGACATCACTGACAACATCACTGATGACATCAATCATGTGATAATACGATCAACCTCTTCAGACTCTAATATAACCTTAGATACACTCAGAGTAAAGAGACACTCACAGACTGTCACTCATCCATGGAGTTACTCACACACCTAGTCAGTCATGCACTGAATCAATCACACCTCCATATCCTCAACTATACAGTTATACACACCTTACTTATTCAAACATATACTAACACATATTTACTCTTTTATACAATCCCTGATACAAGTTCACAATGATCAATACAGCCACTCACACATTCACTGGCTCTTATGCACAGTAATTTATATATGTGAACTTTCACATGTACTGTGTTTTACATATGTACTTACTTTGACATGTAGCACTGAGATATCCATTCACTCACCAATACACTCGTACACAGTCAACCACCCATACAGCTGTTTCCACATGCAGTTTTGAACCCATAGATCTAGTGAATAAACTGTTCACACATGTATGCACACCTCCCAGCCACCCCCCCCCACACACACACTCAGTCTCCCATACAAATACTTGGGCAACCAATCAATAACCCATACAGTTACTCATGTAGCTACTGATCAACACATGTAGCAGTTCATAGAACAACAGATATAATGATGCACAAATTAAGATAGTTTAGTCACTAACCCATGCACTCAGTGAGACACATTTAATCACTCTCTCATACAGTCAGCCATGCACCTACTAAATCCTTCATCCAGACATCCACTCATTCTTCAATATGTAAGACATATTTTAACTTTACAGAAACAGACAGCCACTGGATGATGTCATCAGTGATGTCATCAGTGATGTCATCAGTGATGTCACTGACCAACGAAACGGAAAACGTTCCGTTAGTGCAAATACCGCGTTAGAAAGGCACATCGTGACGCGTCCCGTAAACGCAACATATCGCGTTACTATGTAATGCCTCTTATGACGTGCTGTGTTAGCGCACCCGGAAGCGTTCTGGAACGCGAACAAAGGCGCGAAACGTAAAGCCCCGGAATCGATCCAAGGCGCGGTGCAGAACGCGGAACGTAAGCATAACAGGTCATGTGACTAGTTAATAAAACTTTTCATTGGTTGATTTTACTTTTAGTTTCCTAATGATGGAACGCTTGATCATATGACGTAAAACAAACACTTTTCATTGGTTTAGAACATTTTGTTTTCTCAAATGATGAAAGTCCCACCTTTTTTCCTCACTCCGACTTTCATTTTTATGAGAGAAAGACCTGTTTTTGTTTGCTAAGACATGGCATTTGTATTAGCTGCAGCTGGTGGATCTCCACCACCTCCACCATCACCAAAGAAGAGAGGATCGACTAGCCAGGTCATCTTCGACCAGGAAGAAGAAGAAGAGGAAGACGAGGAACAGGAGCAAGGGACAAGTGGCTTTCTGAAAGAAATGCCAAGAACGTCCCATATCAAAGTGAATTTTATCTGGCAATTTTTTTCTCATCCTTCTCATGAAAAGAAAGTTAATGCCAGATACGTTACCTGCCTCATCTGCAAAAAAAAACTCTCGAGAGGGACCGAAAAAAAATATAGCTATGGTAATCATACCATGCATAGGCACATGGAGAGTTGGCACCCTCTTAATTATTCTAAAGCACAACTTTGAGATCTGATGGATAACCCCCGACCGGCTAAAATATCCACCAATGACTTAGCAATAAGTGAGTCAAAGGCAAGAGAAACGGTCCCAAATCTCCAAAAGAACTTTGGGCAGATGAGATTTACATGTCTAGCATGTGGAAAATTAATTTCATGCGGAGAGATGAGTATTACTTTAATAAATACATCATTTGAAAATCATCAATGTCCAAATCGTCCAAGAAAGTAATTTTTTTGTTTTTGTTGCTCCTGTTGAGCCCTTTGAAGTGAATAATTTTTGTTTCCCCTTCCTCAAAAAAAACACAAAAAAAATATAAAACATCAAAAAGAATTAAAAAAAGTTCTTTTCAGAACTACCTTCCCTTTTTAAAAAAATTGCTAGAATGTTTAGCACTCTAGCATCCTCTATTTCTTTGATTCGCTTCCCGGTTAGCGTTCGGGTACGCGAACCGGGAGCGAACTAAAAAAATATTTTTAAAAAAAAGACGAATAAATAAACAGAGAGTAATGTGAAAAGAAAGACAAATAGAGGGAGAAACACAGTTACTGTTGAAAGAGGGACTGATAGAAGAAGTGAAAAGAGTAGTATAAGTAAGTAAAAGAAAAAGAAATGAAGGAAGTAGCAAAGACAGGAAACTAAGGGTTAAAGAAAAGAAGCAGTGGAACTAATAAAAGTTAAATCTGATAGACATGTAACGTAAAGAGTACTAAACACTTACCTTTTAATTGTCATTACCGTACTAAATTATCTTTTTTATACTTTTAATCTGTGTAAGAAAGAACAAAAAAATTAAAATTAATAGAAGGTGGTAAAAAAAGTGTGAGCATGGGACAAAATGAATGTTAAATGTGGTATACTTGTAAAGCGCACAGCTGCCCCAGCAAAGAGGCGTCCCAGCGCTGTATACCGCTGGGGAACCCATCCTGGCTTTCCCTGAGAGATGATCCCTCCTGGGCATCCCCAAGATGAAGCCATGCATCCCCGGCGCTGATGGGGCCGTTAGTAGAGATTAAGCAAGCTATTGCCCAGAGTTGCTGAGTGGGACCCATGGTTGGAATAGGCACCGAGGCAAGAATTATCGAGACCGCTGACCATGGCCCAAGACCCTGCCATGTAAGGAATTGAACCCTGGTCCCGGGCTGACCTCTACTTCCGGGTCTACCACCTCTAACCAGTGAGCCACACCAATCCATATATATATTAGAAATCACAATTCAAAGTAGAAAATTAATTAAACATATTTAATGGTTTATTTTTGCTGTTATCAGAAAATATCAAATTTCACTGAAAACAGTGAGTTGAAGGTATTCATCATATAACAGCGGGGAAAAAAAACCACAATCAAAATGATTGTGTTTAAAAAAAACAAATAATAAAAATAAGCAGAAATAGGAACTTCTCCAAAGTAACTTACTTTCTATGACGTCAAAGGATATCCTATGAACAGCTTATACTCTGTTGTGCTGTTACTATTTTCTGCCCGCCACTTTCTGAAAGATAAACCCAATTGTTTTAAGAAAACTGAGACATACAAAGCAATTTGAAACAGCACACTAAATTACAGCAACACCTAGAATCATTCTAGTCCAATTACCTACCCTAAATTCTGACTTCAAAAAACAAGTCAAAAGGCAACATTGCTTCATAGTCAATTAGTAATGTTTGCTGAAAGACTAGCTATTTTATAAATTTTAAATAAGCTGTGTAATATCCAGATGTTGTCAAAGGACCAGTATATTATATAATAGCTGCAGTTGCAAATGTTCTTCCTGAAATCGATGACTATGTAGCCAAAACATTTTTAATTAGACTGGACAACTTATTTTCTTCCAGTTTATGTAGTTGAAATTGTAAAATGACATTTCATCCATAAGTTTCCATAAATAATGTGGACAGCATTGCAGACTTACATTTCCTCTACTCCTTGTTTCCTGGGGTGAGTGTGTGACATTGATCCACATTCGGTCCATCACCTGTTGTGTTTACATTTCCTCTACTCCTTATTTTGATCTGCTACTTGACTTTGCTAATAAAAACAAACAGTTTTCGCTCTGTACTACAATTATCCACAAGGCCATATAGAGTAGGAGCCATTAGAACATCTTGAAATTCCTCTGAACAAATCCCAAGCTTTTTTTCCTAAAATTTTGGTTGTAAAAATACCAGGTAAGAATTTTGAAGGTGGAAAGGCAATCTTTTTTGGAAAGTTAAAACAGAATCATTGCAGAATGACCAACCGTTTCCAGATTTCAAATAAGCTGTATAATGTCCTGAATTAGTTGAAGGACCATTATGAAATATAATTGCAGTAGTTTTAAAAATCCTTCCTGATATTGACAACTGCGAAGCCACAAAATTATTAATTAAAGTTGTCAATTTAGTTCCATCAGGCCTACATCGTTGGAACATTAAAATGACATACTGGCCATAACTTCGTAAAATTAACGTGGACAGCATTCCAGACTTACATTGGCTGCACTCCATATTTTGATCGTCTGCCTTTACTAGCTTATTGAAGGATACTGATTTACTGTCAGGCAAAGTTAAATATATAAATCTTTCTGAGTCTACACTATTAGTACTTGATAGCCTACAGTTCTCGCAGTCATGTTGCCATTGATAAGAAAGGCCAAACAGATAATCTACATCTACACCCTCATCTTGCAATACATCAAGCATATACATTAAAAACTCCTGACAATCCTGCTGAATATTTTCAGAGAATTCTGTTTGACCTGAACATTCGTCTAACAGAAAACGAATTTCAGACACACTTTCTACTCTCGTTTTATCAGCACTACATTTCTCTAACACAGAATTCAACAAACAGCATAAACTTTGTTCCGAATTGATCACAATCTGTTCTTTGAAAGTCTCTAGTGAAAAGAGAACATTAACAACTACATTAGCATAGCAGTTGACACCAGAACTATTTTCAAATTTAAAACCAACAACATTTTCAACAGAATTCATTTTATTCCTGCTTCCACTTTTGGGTTCATTGACTTTTGGTCTTTTTGCATCAACCTCCCTACTATTACTGATATTTCTTCGTTTCCGGCCTACCACACGTTTCTCAAACAAAGGATATTGAGGCAAATGTGGTGCATACTCTCTTCTTAACCTATTGTATTCCTTAACACAATCTAGATCCGCACAAATGTTTGTGACATCACAGTCAATCAAGTACAATCCCGATAAAGTTCTGACTCGTGACAATGCTACATAAGCCATACCCTCCTTGAACACAGAACTGCCAATATTCACCAAAGCAGTGTCTACACTTAAACCTTGCGATTTATGGATTGTCACCGCATATGCCAAGCAAACAGGAAACTGCTTACGGCGAACATATAAGTCTTTAACAAGCAAAAACCTAGCAGAGCAGCGACCAATTAGCTGTACTTCCTCAATGCCATCAAATTTAATTTTTAAAAATTCAATTCCATCTCTACTTCTGTATCTCTCAAAATCAACAACATTACCCATTGATCCATTTACCAGACCTCTTTCAACATGTAAATTCCTTCTCAAAATGATTCAGCAATTTAAGCATACATTCAAAGTCTTTTCAAAACCCGCAGTTTTAGATATAGTCTTCTCTAATGAATCCAATTTAGATTTCAAATTCTCTGACAAAATAATTGTTGCTCCCATATGCTCTATTTTGTCAATAGCTTCAAGTTTTACAATGTCTTGTGCTGCTCATTTGCTCTAAAAACTCTTTGCCATTACCCGAGGAAGGATTCCCTTGCACACGGAAGGTGCATTCTGCCGCAAAGGCTCAGTGGGAGGTCGCGCCGCTGGTGGGAGCTCTTCCGCATTCGGCGGACTGCCTGCACGCTCCCAGCGAGCGCTAGACCATTGGACTAATTGCCGCCTACACCGGGGGACTGCGAGGACCAGCAGCCTTCACATCTCCCAGCTGGTTCCTCTTCCCCCGGTGGCCACGCCCCCCGCCTGCTGCTATAGACCTTTCGCGACACCCGCTCCGCGGGTGCCGCTCATTTGCTCTAAAAACTCTTTGCCATTACCCGAGGAAGGATTCCCTTGCACACAGAAGGTGCATTCTGCCGCAAAGGCTCAGTGGGAGGTCGCGCCGCTGGTGGGAGCTCTTCCGCATTCGGCGGACTGCCTGCACGCTCCCAGCGAGCGCTAGACCATTGGACTAATTGCCGCCTACACCGGGAGACTGCGAGGACCAGCAGCCTTCACATCTCCCAGCTGGTTCCTCTTCCCCCGGCGGCCACGCCCCCCTGCACGAACACCTTATCTTGATCAGCTTCACCCGCAGCGCGGGACGCGCGCGGGACGAAGCGCGGGGCGAAGCCCGGGCCAAGGGCGGGCCCGTTTAAGCCCGTTCAAGACTGGGCAGGACTGGACTGGGCCACGGTATTTCCCTTTTATTTACTTGATACTCTCATACGTACCTGCGATTCCTTGTTATATACTGTACTGAGCCGTACTTATCACTGAACTTGCTGTATTCTGCGCAAAAATGAATAAGAGCACCAGAAGCAAAAAGAAACCCTAAAGTTACCGACATTACTGGCCCTATAGACCTATTTATCACCAAGACCCATGAGGTCATAGACAAAAGTATACATATTCTAGAACGCAGGGTATCACACGAACTGGAGGTTGCTAGAAGATCGTCCATGGGACCCTTGGCCTCTGCCCAAACTCCTATCCAACAGGGACCAATAATCCCACTGTTTAACCAAGCAGAAAATACTAATGCATTAATACACACGGTCCCAAATATCGTGGATCTTTCTGCCACCCAATTGTCATTAGGGTCTAACTACAGTGAGGATTTAGAAAAAACACCAGATCTACAACTATCCCATAACCACATGGATACCTTAGACCCCAACTCCACGGGCAAGCGGGAGGGTGCCGTAGCTAAGAGGCAAAACACAGAGATGACCTCACATGAGACCACACTTCCTCCGCATAACATCACGACCTCCCTCAATCCAATTAGTGCCGCAAATTTGTTAGACCAACCGATCCCTACCAACAGTAGTGCTGATCATATCTTGACCTCTCAAGAAAATGGTCGCCGAGAGCTGACAGAGGACCAGGGATTAGGGGGTGGCACACAGAGACCATGCACTGCATGTGTAACACTTCACGATTTCCTCATAAAAAGTATGGGGGAATTGCTAAAACGCTATCTGCAACCCATGGAAAAGAGCATCATGTCTATTGAGAAACAATTAGCAAAACTAAACACCCCAGTATTCACACAGAAATCATTAGGCACACTTGCCAAGGGGGCGGGGACACCTAAAGACTCAAATAAACCGGCCCAACCTTTGTCCTTACCTGTCACCCGACCGAAGCCTCCGTCGCTCGAAAGAGTTGCAAGCTCCGAAACTCCTAAAAGCGACAAGCAAAGCAATCCAAATATCTCAAAACCCGCCCAAACAGAGGGGAATGGAAAATCAAAGGGTAATATTGATAACTCCCAAAAAACACCGGCGCCTGTGGAGCCAAACACTCAGTCAGGCAAGCAGAAGTACCCCCCACAGATAACACACAAGCCCCAACCATCCCAGCCACAGGCCAATGAGAGGAAAGGCGCTAGGTATAGGCGTCCGATACATCTGCCGCCCGTGGCGACCCCATACACCGTCATTCTCACTGGGGTCCCCGAGCTGGCAGACGGTACAGATGAACCCCCATGGTCACTGCGTAACAAGGTATTGCAGTGGTTGAGTCAAAATAGACCTCTCCAACCATCTAATCACAGTAGAATCAACTCAATGAGAAGAGTGTTTTGGATTGGAGATACCAAAAAAAGTTTGCAGGGAGACTGCATCATACTAAATTGTGAGGACCCTGCCACAGCTGACTATATTTCCTCATGGCCAGCCTTGGAAAAAAGGGGGGGGTTGACGTACAGCGACTCTCCTTCTTTTACCCACCTTTATATACTTTTGACTATGGCGACTCTAACGGCTGGGAGGAAGTTCAGGACTGGCCGTGGACACAGGTGGGGCACTACAATAGAAATAGAAATAGGAACAGTAATAACTATTGGAATAGAGGGTGGGATGCCCGTCCCTGGCTACCTTGAAGAGAAAATCAAAATCCTGACTACTGGAGGGGGGCCCCCACAAGGAATAGGTACGACTGCTTAGACATGGTCGATTGACCAATAATGACAACAAATGGGAAAGGAAATAACTTAGTCACCTCAGCTGAGACCCACAATGATGACCCCCAGTCCCTTAACGTTAACATTCTCCCATTAGGGAATATACCTGACCCTCAAGCGGGGGCAGCACTATTACAAGCCCAGCAACCACCAGATCATCTAAATAAGGCCTTAAGAGGGGAAGGATCTTTAGCCCAAGAGAAATTCAATGGTGGGACTACACTCACAAGCTTGCTGGACACCATACAAACCCAAAAGGAGGTAGAACATACCATAGAGGGCATTGAGATGTTAACTCCTGAGACGCTGACGGCAGAAGCCAGCTCTCATAAATCTAATCTAAAAATAACCTCCTGGAACATCGCAGGGCTAAATAAAAAATCAAGGGACCAGTTATTCTTAACCTTTATGGAAAAGCAGGATATTATTTGCTTACAGGAGTGCTGGGATCAGGAGGAGACCCATATTGAGGGCTTTAGCACCTTCTATATACCGTCGATACAGGGCAATCGAGGCAGAGGGTCTGGGGGTCTGTGTATTTTTGCCTCTAATCTGAGTAATATAAAACTGACCACACACGAGGCGAGTGGATCCAAAGCAGGTGTAGGTAGATCACTACAAGGACTTATGATTAAAGCAAACGGGCGGTCCCTTTTTCTGATTAACATGTATATTAATGTGCCAAAAGCAGATCTCAAAGCCTTAATAGCTGAGCTCACTTCAATGCTCAAGAGAGGTGGGAAGGACGCAGACTGCACCCTTATAGCAGGAGATTTTAATTGCCATCTATGTCCTTATAGTGCCACGAAAAACTGTGGCATCTATAATTTAAGAGGGGATCCCACCACACATTTTGAACACTCTACTCTGGGCAACATGTTAAATCAACTTATGCATGATTGGGACTTGGGTTTTGCTAACGAACTCTGTGAGCCACCTGTAGCATTTCAGACAACATTTTCTGGTCGAGGGTCAGGCACTGTAATTGACTACATCTTAGTGTCAAATAGGAACCAGGGCGGCTTGGAGGAATTTAATACGGAAGATCTGGCTTTAAGCGATCATTTTCCGATTAGCGCCAGTATCTCTGTAGGAAAGCCCGGGAGCCACATAGCAAGCACATCTAGTATCCTTCACGGTCACTCAGTGTCGTTGGCAAGGAAAAATGGATACGCCATAAAATGGGCTAAAATTGACTCCACAAATTTCTTGAAGGACTTAGTACAGACAGAGTTGAAACAATTCACGACCTGCTTAGAATCTAACATTAATCCCCAGCTAATTATAGTGGCTTATGCCAGGATAATTACCACCATAAATGATAAGCTAACTAAAAAACAAAAGGCAGGAGTAGAAAGGAGAGTACGTGGCTGGTTTAATTCTGCCTGTTCCAAAGCCCATAAAGACCTGCTACAGGCATTAAAGACTGTCCCAAAAGACAGTAGTTTGGTTAAGGACGCCAGGCGAGCCTACAAGCAGACCCTTCGAAGTAGACAGGACGAACTGAAAAACCAAGCCTGGGAAGCCCTGATAAAGGCAAGTGCCTTACGGGATAACATCTCTTTTTGGAAAGAAATTAATGCCCCCTTCTTCGCAGATAACAAGGCTGATTCGATGGAGGTAGTCATAACGGAAGATGTTTGGGTTAATTACTTTACCTCCCTATATAAGAAAGATCTAATAGTAACGACCCCACAAGAAGATTCGAATACTAGGCAGGTGGATCATGCATTGATGCAAGGTAGTTTCCCATTAAATGTAGTTATCACCCCTTTAGAGGTTGAGCTAGAAATTTCTCAGAGTGCTAACTTAAAGGCCCCCGGCCCAGATGGAGTCCCCATTGATTTATTCAAAGAAAATGTTGATCTTTGGGCTCCTCTACTAGCAAATGTAATAAATGCGTATAGTAAAATAGGCTTTCCCGATACATGGCACGAAGCCATAGTAATCCCAATATTTAAAAAAGGGGACAGGCAGGACCCAAGATGCTATCGCCCTATTTCCCTGCTTGATACCCTGATGAAAGTCGCAGGTAGAGTGTTGCTAACCAAATTACAAACTTGGTCCAAGAGTAAAGGGATTCTCTCGAAATTCCAATATGGCTTCAAAAGGGGCGTGGGCCCTGTGGAGCAGGGTTTAAACCTGGCCCTAATAGTGAATAAATATATTGGAGTAAAAAAAGGGAATCTGTTTCTAACATTCGTCGATTTAACCTCGGCTTTTGATTGTTTAGACCATAGTCTCCTATGGAAAGCCTTGGTTAAATTAGGGATAGATAAAAACATTTTACACTTCATACAGGAATTGTACAGAGATGCAGGTGCCACGGTCAGATACGGCAAAAACGGAGAGCGAACTAGAAAATTCCCAATAGAAAAGGGTGTTCGACAGGGCTGCATCCTTGCGCCATTCCTTTTTAACTTATACATTAACGAGGTAGCAGACTTTTTAAACGATCTTGTAGTGGATTACCCTAAAATAAATGGCATCTCAGTACCACTACTTTTATACGCTGATGATGCGGTGATCATGGCTCGCACACAGTTGGGTCTCCAGAAGGCCCTAACGGGATTCTCAATTTTTATGAGCACCAGAGGTTTAAAAATAAATGAGGGAAAAACATTCACAATGTCATGTACTATGAGAAAAAACATACCAGACTGTAAAACCTTTGTCAACAACACAAAGATAGCCATGACCAAAACATTTTCCTATCTAGGCATCATTTTTAATAACAGGGGCACATGGTCATCAGCAATAACTTCCCGGAACCTGGCCTTTTCTCGCACGATAGGTGCTGTTAAACAATTTGCTAAAAGACTAGGCGGGAAACCTGTAGATATATTACTCAAGATTTACGCAGCTAAATGTGTGTCCACTGCTGTATATGGGGCTGGCATCTGGGGTCTGGCAGATTGTACACAAATACAAACAGTGGAAAATGCGTTCCTGAGGCACCTCTTATCAGTCCCTCGTTCTACATCTACCACCCTATGCCACAATGAACTTGACAGAGTCCATATCACCGATTTGATAAAGATAGCGCCAGTTATGCTGTGGTTTAAGATCTGGACATGTGAAGATACAGGTTTCAATAGGGAAGTAATTCAAGACTGTCTAAATCAATCCGCTCTTAGTAAGCAGCCATGGTTAGCCTATGTTAAAAAGTTCTTGAACTCTATTGGTAAACCAGATCTCTATCTAAATCCAACATCATGCTCACGAATATCAAAAAAAGCTTTAAAAGTGGCATGCCTTGACCCCTGGAGGAAAGGAGATGGTATTTAGATGGGAATAAGTCTACTATTGTAGCCCACCGTAGCATCCTTCATGGTCTGGGCCTTCATCCTTATCTGGCGCCAACCTATTCGTGTTACCATAGAATGCTTCTGACACGAATGAGGTCTGAGTCTTTTTTTAGGCTAATAACATTTCCCGCCACGAATGACTGGTCTGCCAACCTGATAAAATGCCCGTGCGACGATTTATCTAACCAGTCAAACATACACTGCATTTTTCTTTGTAAGTATTATCAGTGGGGGAGAAAAAGATACCTGTTACCTCTGCTAAAGTCATGGGGCTTGAGAAATTGTAAAGCTGCACTGACCAGACTGTATATGTTGCAAGATGAACTTACCATTGTGTCAGCGATAAAATTTTTGACCTTCACCGTAAGATGCAGAGGGACCATGCGTAATGAATAGCACCTTAAGGTTAAAAATGTATTATATTGTGCCTAATTACATCAAATAATACATAATTATGAAAATGAAATATGCATCTCAGGAAATTGCCTGAATTTTATGAACCTTTTAACGAATTTTAGAACTATTTCACGCAATTTAAGAACTCCATCTGACTTGTTTATATGATTTCCATCTTTGTAATAAGTTTTTAATGAGAAAGTTATTTAGTCTGTCCATGTATGCACTTTGTATTGATGTCTGCTTTTATGTTTTTTTATGTCAAAATACCGAATAAAGCTACTTTTGACTTGACTTGACAATGTCTTGTTTTTCTAAATTCAACATTTTGTTGTTGAAGATGGAACATTCTGCAAGAGTTGGCATCAAACATATTCCAGATTTCTTCTCTTTAATTTTCTGAAAAATATCCTCTGGCAAAACGTCTTTTTCTGGATATAAATTTGACAGTAAGCGTGCATGTAAAGCTTCTTTACCACGCTCAGTCACTTTCCCGATTCTAACATCTTGCAGAATATTCTTGTAATCTTCGTCCTTCGCCTGACGCATATTTTCACGCAGCTCAGCATAACTGAAGTTTAACCATATGTTAACGTTGCCAATGCTCCCTAGGCACTTCTTGGTATCTTCATGTGTAAGCAGTTTAAACACTGGTTGTCCTTTCACTGGTGTCAGCTGCAGAAGATCACCAAAAACAATGATGTGTTTGCCACCGAATAACACATCATACTCTGTTTTAAGAACTTCCTGCATTCTCAAATGCACAAAAGCAAGCATGACATTTGAAACCATGCTTACTTCGTCAATGGTAAGAAGTTTCATCTTCTTCAGGACTCTAGATACTTCACAACAAGCATCTCCAGATAACTTGTGGTATTGTAATTTGTTATCATGCTCCACTGGCAGCATCAGTAACCGATGCAAAGTAATCCCTTTAATGTTATGAGCTGCCAGTCCAGTTGGAGCGGTCACAACACAAGACGGCGATGACTCAGTCCTTTTCTGCAGATAACATGAAATTGCTTTAATGAGGAAACTTTTTCCAGTTCCTGCTTCTCCACTCACGTACAGTCGGACAGGCTTCAACGACGTACATTAGCACTCTTCCTTCTCATGACTTAATCCATGATCAATTTGGCTGGTAACTTCGTCATATATTTTCCTCTGCTCAACGTTGAGTTGTCTTTCCAATTCTTCTAAGTTAACTGCATCCTTCTGAGCATGTGCCATGGCTCTTTCCACTTCAATCATGGCAGTGGCAGCTTCATTTTCGATAACTGGTTCTCCTAGTGGATCCTGCCTCAATGAAACAGAACTCTGACTGTCCTGAGAACTGTCTCTAGCAATCTCGGCTGCAATTGTTGCTTCCTGCTCAATTTCTGCATTCAACATTTGTAGATATTTGGGAAAAACAGGACATTCTATGGACTCCTTGGCTGCATTGAAGGAGTCTTCGTAACAGAGAAAATCCCCAAGCAGTTCCTCTTCTGCACGCCAAGGCTTGAAAAGTTGCAAAAGAGTTAAATAGAAAAACTCTTTTCTTTCGGAAGAATCACAATTCAATTTTCGATGATTTATCAATTGACATTTTTTTTGCTTGACCAGACTTCCTTCACTTCCAATTACAGCATACACTCCTTTATCGATATCTTCTTTGATGTTCCTTTTGAAAACGTAATTTTGAAGAACATCATACAGACAAGCATTCTCCAGGTGACTGCTTCAATTTGGATAATATGTATCCAACATGTTGGTCTTCAAAATGTCGGTACTGTTTGGCTCCTTTTCCGCCAAATACTCAATTTCCCGGACAGGTTTTAGAACTCGATTTCGCATTGCAGCAAGACCAAGACTCGCCCAAACGATACTCCTGGATTTGGCATAGAGACTTGCTGAAGACAAGCGGTCAGAACATTCGTAAGCTCCGATTTCTCGATGCGACAACATCTTCAAACTGAAACTGTACAACTTCTTGCTGAGGCTCTTTTCATGGGAAATATCCTCCCACATATCCTTCAGTTCTGTCTTTTCTTTTTTGGTGATGTAAGATGTCACATACCGAGCCACAGCCATACAGTTGTCAGCCACAAACTGTATATCCATGTTAGCATTCCACATGGACAAAATCACAGGGTTGTAGTCGTTGATGTACTTGGACTCTTCGTTTCTTTTCAAATTGTATGTGTTTTTGGGTGATTTCCTCGTCACATTATGTCGCAGTGAAGACATCAAACTGTTTACTCTTCCTTTAGAAATCACCGGTCGTGGAAAGTTGAAACGACATTTGGTGAAGAACTTGTCCTTGTTTCTGAATTTACGACGACAGTACTTTCCACAACGATGGCTTTGGAAACGTAGAACTTGTTCTCTTAGGCTTTTCTTCTCCTTTGCGTTTGGAACAGCACCGTAGAATACTGTTCTATGAAACTCATCACTAAGTCATCCGGATCTGTTCCAAATTTAGGTGCATCCTTGATCCATAGCAGCATATGTATATGAGAAGCACCTCTTGCTTGGTACTCCTTTCTCCAGAAAAAATCCAACACCTCTCCAAGAGGTGGATTCTTCTTATTCATGATGAAAGACATCATAGCTTCAAATCTATGATTGAAGTACCTGCATACATTCACTGGATCTAAAGAGCACAGTTCTCCGGGTGTCTTGAATTCAATATTTTCAATGTTTCCATTTGCCTCTCGTAGAAATTCAAGTAAGTCTTCCCAGCTATACTCGGCACAGCTGAGAATGAGGAACCATGTCGGAGTTCCTAAGTTCCTCAGCATACATTTTAAATCACCATGACGACGGTACCAGTACTCAATAGTACCACGCTGACACGCCATGAGATTAATTAGGTGAGAATTCAAAATACTGTCTTGGACATTGACTTTATCCATAAAGTCCCTTGCCGAGATGTTTTGCATCTGTATACCACTTTTCAAGATGTGGTTCACTGCATATGACAATCCTGACAGATCGCTTTCAAACAGGAGATGAAACAAATAGGGAATGCATTGTCGAAACCTAGCATCTTCTGCATACAATCGTAAAGTCCGGTATTCTGAAGCAGGAATTTGAACAGGTCGCTCATCATATCGTCCTCCTCGACCTGTGGGAAATAGCTGTGGGAAACACCGAGCTTCCAAACTTTCCTCCCAAACACTAATGGGACTCCCTTTGGCTTGTTTCATTTGAAACAACTCAATAGCATTCCCCATAGCTTCCTTGGAATGCAAAGGATGAACACTATAATGTTCATAAATTTCTTCGTTTTTAGAGGCTTCTACTTTTTCAATTTGACCAGGACACAAATCGCTATCCTCTTCCTCACTTACTACCTCTTCTGCAACATATACATTCTTATAGTACTTAATATTTTTTTTTAAATACAATGTTGCCTTTTTGACTTTCCTAACATCCACTAAATCTTGCCATATTTTCTTACTCTTTGTCGGAACACCATTAACTATGATAACTAGAGGTTCCTCTTCCACTTTCTCTACTCCAATTGTGTTAATGTTTTTGTTCAAATCTAGAGGCAAATAAACAACTCTTCCCTTTAATCCTCTCTGTAAATCTGATGGAGGCAACTTCCCTGTCTTTGGCTCCATTCTTACAATTGCTTGAAAGGGATGCACACTTTGAATCAAAATAGATTCATAAGTATTTAAATCCTTCAATTCAGAAGGAATCTATACCAATTCCAGATTATTATGAACCGCCCTAGCAGGCATCTGGTTTTGGTTTAATTTGTTAAAACAATAAGTACACATACGTTGGTCCGCTCCCAAATCAAAACAATTTTCTACTATCAAGTATGTGGCAAAATCCTTCCATTCACTATTGTTTTCCATATCACTTTTTGCATATATATCCACTAACTTAGTCTGATTCTTATAATAAGTCCGTCGACAACACACACAAGTAAAATTAGGCCTCTCACTTGATTTCACCATAAACGTGGAAATATCCTTATGAAACTTATCTGTACTGAAAATCTGTACACTGTCTTCCACATTACCTTCTTCTAGTGATTCAATATCAACATTGTTCTCTTTACCAGCAAAGTAACAGAACTCAATTTCTTGACAAATATTCTTCACATCTACTTCAGAACCATGCAAACGAGCACTGCTTAATTGTTTAAGCATAATTGCTGGACTCTTAGCATAATACAACATTCTCACTAATGTCCTCACTTTATTATGATGCACTGCTAGCATCCTGAAATGATGAAATACACTCTGGCATACTCTCCTGGAAAGACAAGCCAGTGAATGACCACGCAAACCTGTCACTTGTCTCACTCTGCAAGGATATAATTCTTGCAACATCTTTATTTTTTGCTTTACACTTTTCTTATGAAATGTCCGTATAAAATCACAAAGCAAATTGATGGAATCCTGTCGCACACTGCAAATAGAACTACACTTCCAGGTGTACACTGGTCCCTTAGGACGTCTCCCTAAAACCTCATCACTTAACGCCTCTTCTGAATCTGCAGACACAAGTATTTCTTTTTCAACCGGTTGACCGTCTTTCACCTCATAAGCTCGACCACTGGTGTCAACTGCATGCACCAAATCATTGTCCTGAAAATAACTCTCCTCATTAAAAAATGCCTCACTATTTGAACTATGCATCCATTCTCCTGAGAAAACATCACAAAAATTACTTCGATTTACTTCTCTCTTCCATCTACTATTAGATTTGAAAACATAGATTACCTTGTTTAGTTTCCTAATTCTATTAATTACCAAAATAAATAACTTTCGCTTAATTTCGAAAGCCTGATCAATAATTTTCTCTAAATTTTTCTTTTTCTTATAAAATGCCACTTTCTGTTGGCCTTTCTTGAATTGTTTTAGCAAATTGACAATTACCCTGTTGCGGAACATTCGCCTACGAATGTCCCTGAATACATTTTCCCTTCTACTGCCATGCACAGAGTTATCTCCAGCTGTAGCAGAAACTTTTTTGACGGGCCTTTCCTTTCCATTTAAATTGGCTCTCTTTTTCGGCACTAAAACTTGTTCTGTAGTTATACTTTTGTTTCTACAAATGTTTCTAAGAAATGATTTCGTTCGCTTACCCGAAGTTTTCTTCGTGCGTTGAGGTGATTTAAATGTAGAGGACTGCTGCAAAAATGTAGTAATCTGCTGTCTTTGACGTTTCGTAGACTTTCGGATTCTATCTTTAGATGGCATTGTCTAATTTCTCAATAATCTGCAGTTGAATCTGTGGTAAAATATAATAAAAAATGCTATTAACCACTAATACCAAACAGTAAATCAACAGTAAGAATTTGATTCAGCAACGCTATAAAGATGATTCATTAAAAATTTTTAAATTTTACTGTGATAGTGATAGAATTACAGGGCTTTCATGCAAATGACTACCCACCCTGCAAAAAAAAGCCCACATGAAACTTTACACACATTAAATTGTGTACTTACCTGCAATAATCCATATGCCAGTGTTTACGTCCCTCCACCCTGCCCCTCCCCGCATGCCTGCCCCACTGTAACTCCCTCCTCGACCCGCAGCTGCTGTTTTGCAACATGGTGCTTCTTGTAAATCTCTCCTGCATTACAAAA
Organism: Lissotriton vulgaris; assembly: GCF_964263255.1. NCBI lineage: Eukaryota > Metazoa > Chordata > Amphibia > Caudata > Salamandridae > Lissotriton > Lissotriton vulgaris. Next base: position 23,797 of record NW_028253621.1, on the reverse strand, counting down.
GTGATGCTCCAACAGCACAAAAGAGGCGCACAACCATCATAAATCTGTCTCTAAGACTTTAAGGGCCAGATGTAGGTCGGTCGGTAACGACCGAAAAACTGTATTTTCGGCCGTTACCGACCAGATAACAAAATTTGTCATGTAAGGGGCAATATATTACTGAATCGGTAAAATTACCGAATCGGTAATTTTACCGATTCGGTAAAATAAAACATCGATAAATATACCGATTTAAAGCCACCCATATATAGGTAGGACTCTTCTGGTCATAATTTGAAAACACAGCACAGCTCCTATGTACATACACACCTTATCAGTACTAATACTTTACATTAACTACAATTACAATTGGTAAAAAAATGCAAAATCGCCTTTCAAAGCATAATGCAAGCACTTGACGCAAAACATCATTTAAAATATACATGTGGCCTTGGATTTAGGCCCCTACATACCGATTGGCCATTTACCAGTCGGAAACGGCCGAAATCGGCCGTAACCGGTCGGTAAATGGCCTGAAACGACCACCTACATCGGGCCCTAAGTGTGCATGCATTTGATTTCAAACAAAGTTTTTAAACCTTTTATGTAAAACAATTATACACCTACATTCATGGGGAACTCACTTAGAATGCCCTAATACACATCAAAACGTTTTTTTAAGATACTTGCACCTTTTTTCAATAACTTTTAACATGGCTATGTAACTCAAACAATCAAAATGAAAATTTTACAGGCACACATAGGGGCATATTTACAAGGGCCTTGCAGCACGGGGAAAGTGACTTCAAATGACCAGACACACATGGGGACGTATTTACAAGCCCTTGAACCCGGGGGAAGTGACTTGAAATTGCTAAGCACACATAGGAGGGTATTTGCAACACTTATGCATCATTTTCTTTTAACATGGCTATGTAACTCAAACAATTAATCATTACTATGGGCTTTGAAGCCCATAGGAATGATTAGGCATTACCGATTCAGTATTTACCAAATCGGTAATTAAAGAATTCACAAGGGTGCAGGGGTGTCACTTTGACACACTCTGGCGTCCTCAAAACAGGCACAGGTGCCATGTGGCAGGCATACCTGCCCTAAGGACAGGTCTGCCTTTCACATGACATAGGTGTGCATGCACCGAAATCGGTATTTCACCATGAAGTTGGATTTCATGCTAAAATACCGATTCGTTAAGGCCTTTGAGACTCAGAAGAGTCCCCCCTACATAGGAAATTTACAGAATCTGTAAAATTACCGATTCGGTATTTTACCGAACCGATAATTTTTCAGCTTCTGTAAATGTAGATTTACCTACATGTGGCCTTGGATTTAGGCCCCTACATACAGATTGGCCATTTACCGGTCGGAAACGGCCGAAATCGGCCGTAACCGGTCGGTAAATGGCCTGAAACGACCGTCTACATCGGGCCCTAAGTGTGCATAAATTTGATTTCAAAAAAAGTTTTTAAACCTTTTATGTAAAACAATAATACACCTACATTCATGCGGAACAGACTTAAGATGCCCTAATACACATGAAAAAGTTTTTTTAAGGAACTTGCACCTTTTTTTCAATAACTTTTAACATGGCTATGTAACTCAAACAATCAAAATTAAAAATTTTCAGGCACACATGGGGGCGTATTTACAAGGGCCTTGCACTACGGGGAAAGTGACTTCAAATGACCAGACACACATGGGGACGTATTCACAAGGCCCTTGAACCCGGGGGAAATGACTTGAAATTGCTAAGCACACATAGGAGAGTATTTACAATGCCTGTGCAACACTTATGCATCATTTTTTACATATACACCGTAACAATACCAACACAAATGCATCATATATCTGTTCCGCAAAAGCGACGCATTGCAGGAGTCACATCACAAGTACATAGTTTCTCATAATTTTTTAAAGCATGCCTTTTCCTTAAAAACGATTTTCTGATCATAATTTGAAAACACAGCACAGCTCCTATGTACATACACACCTTGTCAGTACTAATAATTTACATTATCTACAATTACAATTGGTAAAAGAATCCAAAATCACCTTTGAAAGCAGAATGCAAAACACTTGACGCAAAACATCATTTTAAATACACAGCTGACTTTCTTATTTACGCAAAAAAGCATACTAGTCTTTATCTAAAATATATAAACGATAACTCACCTTTACAAATTCGTTTTGAAATTCAAAACAGACTCAGAAACACACCAATTATTCTTTAGCAGAATTAAAGGTATGCACTCCAGAGGCTGGAACCAACAAAGGCACTGAAACGCTGATATTCATCACACATATCTCTCATGTCAGCCAATCAAAACTCTTCCCTCACTATTTTCAAATCAACACCCTTCCCCCCTCTGCCCTTTCTACCTCTTTTCCATAGCAACTACCACCTGCCAGACATCTCAAGTTCACAAGTTCACACAACAATGTTTCAAATGAACTCTGAACTCTCAGTACACCTGCTAATACACTGAAATCTTTCATAACATCATTTTTTATTAACCATTCAAATTACATCTTTCAAAGAACACATCCATGCACCCTATCTTTCTGTTTTCAGCAATGGAAATACACCAATCACTGCTAATGAATCATTTGCACTTAAACTCCACAGTTTTTTTTCATTACAAACTTCACTATTTCAACTGCCATTTCATTCCCACACTTCATCTGACTGCAGCAAAAACTCCTCTAGCCATGTTTTCAGTCTGGATTCTTGGACATAGCTACATCCACTGGGCTCACAGGTATGCTGATAACAAAAATTTACACAACCTCAATTTACAAAATGTGGAAATTAAATGGATTGGCCGAAGAGGATTGAAATGTCACCAATTGATACCATTGGTGAAAACCTTTTTACATTTGCCAAACCCTGACCTCATAATAGTGCACTGTGGCGGAAACGATTTAGGCACTTTGACTGGGGTAGGTCTGGAAATGCTCCTAAAAGACACCTTTGAGCATTTGATGACACTTTTTCCTCAAACTGCCTTGGTATATTCCAATATATGCCAAAGACAAAAATGGAGGTGGTCCAATCAATTTTGTCCACAAATAGAAAAATCGAGGAAGCATGTAAATAAGTCTGTTTCAGCTTACATGAGGGACCATGGAATGGGCTGCATCTACAACAATAACTTGCGTTACTACATGCAAGATATCTACAGAGGAGATGGCGTGCTAACCACGCGATAAAAAACAATTTTTTTTAACGACATATATGAGCCTCCTGAGCCACCCTCAGAAAACTTAGGGAGACAGGATACGTATAAACTACCCCAATCTACCCATTCTGAACATTATTTACCCTCCATCTTGTATCTCAATTCTACCGAAACACAAAATGGAGGACTCCCGTAACGCTGCAAGTTCACGTACCGGGAAACACACTGACAAGCACTCGCTCAAAAAAGGTGGGAAAGTAATTTACAGAAAAACAACTGGAGACACTTTCACCAATTAAACATTAGCTCATACTACATACCAATCCCTACCATTTTCACAAATATTGTTGGAATACCATTTAGCCATTTAGCATGTAGAGCTCTCTAAAATTCCTGAGGTAAATTACTTCACAAAACATATCGGAAGTGTTGGAAATGACAACCAATTAAAAGATTACTTTCAATTTCTACTATTATATCATGACATTTCATTGGTTATGTACCTGAATATATATATACAAAGAGAGAGAAACACACCCATTTTGACTACTACTTCGTGAAGTGCAGAACAACAAAAAATCAACTGATAACTTCAAATTATATTTAAAAGGTAAGATATTATTTTTAAAACTGGGGGTGCGCCAAAATGCTTGACAATGGGACCCCCACAGTGTCTGTGAATGGTCTCCTTGCAATTGAGGGAGCGTCTCCTTCTCCCTCCCCTATACCTCCTGACACCATCCATGAGAGGCCCAAGGAGGGCCCCCCGCCAATGGACCTTAATTGCAGGCGACACCTTTCTTTGTGATAGATCTCCAGGAAAACAAAAGGACACATCACCAGTGTGTGGCACCATGCTGATGGGCTGAGTGCGAGACCATGAGCGGCAGCCCAAGCTGCCCATGCCTAGCGCCAGCCCTGAGTTAAGGATAGAGTTAGACTTCTATAGTATAATTCAGAATTGACTAAGAGTTTATTTGATAATTTTCTTCATATTTCTACTTCCAATTTGATACCATACACTGCCCAAAGAAAAAAACACTTTTTAATTAACCAAACTGGCTATCTGTACTGAAACCCAACAGTGCCCTATCTGTACTGATATATTTTTTTTAAATTCATTTTTCAGAATTGAAAATGGAAGAACAACAAAACAACATGAAAACTGAAACAGAAAAAAAAATGGAGACAGAAGTTGACATGGATTTCTACGACGACACAATAAACAATGAACTTGTTCAATGTGTAGATGCAGTAGATTTTCTACTGAAAAATGAAGAAAAAATGATCACGATTTTTTAGATTTTCTTTTACATTTTGAAAAAAACAATCTGCAAAATAAATTTTTATTTCTGAATTCAAAAATTGTTTGACACATTATTTATTTTTATATATATGTTGAAAACTAGTAGCAAATGTATTATAACGTGAAGTCAGACTTAAAATATACTTTGCAACTTTTTGGTGTTACATACTAGCTTTGTTCATAGTTACTTCCTTTCTCCCACTATATAATCCCCAATGTGTATTTAACATCTCTTTATATCTCCTGCCACCATGTTGTTTCGGCTTTCCAGACAGACTATGGTATGAATTCCATATACCACAATAACTTCTATAACAACAGGCAAGATATTTACAAAGGAGACGGCGTTTATTAAATTATAGACTCTGCATTGGTACCTACATATAGCAACGTAAATAAAAAAAAACAAAAAAAAACAAAACGAACAATCAATAAACATACAATAAGTTAAAAGTCAATCAATCTTGTTTCCTTATAGTACGCTCCCCAGACCGCTTTCCGGTACGCGAACCGGGCGCACCCCACGAAAAAAACATTTTTTTTTTTTGGGACCCGCGGGGCACTTTAATATTCCCCTCATCAATCCTAGGGGGTCAGAAGGGGTCTACCTTGCCCCCTTTCCTTTATTTCCCCCTTCGTTTTGACCTCCTCTTGTCTCTCGATCCTACCGAGAGACAAAATGGCGGCCGCTACAGACTGTTTAGAATGTTGACAGACACCGGAGAGCCAATCAGCTTCGCATCGCAAAGCTCCGTTACGCGACAAGTACGCGAACTGGTGCGCTATCCAGGACGCTGTCACAGATATATAAATTTTTTAAAACGTTAATTTCTCAAAATCCACTGGAGCACATATATTGAGACCCAGCAAAGGCACATCGGGCTAACAGTCCCTACAATTTTGCCAAGTTTCGTGCAAATCCATTCAGCCGTTCGAGCTAAAAGTGAGGCCAAACGTCCTATGGAAATTAACATGGGAAAAACGCGTTTTGGGACCCCCCTTTTTTCTCGGCCCCCCTTAACGAAACCCCCCCAAATTTTTTAATTTTCAAAAGTTCCATAGAGAAAACATCCTAACTATATATACCTACTGGCTATCGCCAGTAGGTAATATATATATATATATATATATATATATATATATATATATATATATATATATATATATATATATATATATATATATATATGTATATATACATATGTACGTCACACTTCGCTCTCAAACAAAAAATAGACGCCACTCCAAGTCTCTTGTCCAAGAAAAGAATTTTATTTGGCAGACCCCCTGCCCCCCCGACAAACGCGTTTCACCACTATGGCTTTGTCAAAAAAAAAAAATATATATATATATATATATATATATATATATATATAAAACAAATCCACCCAACGTTTCTCCAGCAGGAACGGACCACACAAGAGGTAAAGTTCTTAAAGTGCAAATTTATTCTCCGAAATGACGCGTTTCAACCAGGTTGCCCCGGCCTTGATCACATGACTTGATTAAAGAACCCATGCCCTTATATACCACATGGCTCTGACCAAGTCACTCCCATACAATTCATAGAAGTAGAAAACAAACTTCATGAATAAAGTACAAAGTGTGCTTTCCTAACGCAATGAATGTTAGAAAAACAAAACCATTAATGTTATTGGAAAAGTCAATACAGGGAAAAATCCAGGGCAAGTGCCCAAATTCACATCAATGGAAGTGAATTAACATTTCAAATCACTTAATTTCTTAAGGGGGAAAGAGCCAAAGATGGTACACCCAAGTGAAATGACTAAGTACTGATTAATTACTCCAATACCAGTCACAAATGAAATTAAAATATTAGGTACGGATGTGAATCTATATCAATTTCTAGCAGAAACAGCAAAAAGGATGTCACAGCTTTTCCAATCATAAATATCAATTATATCAGTTTATACGCAGATCAAGACAGAATTTAGCCCCACTTTTGAGAGTTAGAGGATTCTCACCGAAGTCCGAAAAGAGGTTGTCAATTCATAATGCATCAATCATATGAGAATACATAAAGCACAATGATTTCATTATAATTGGGGAATTAGCTACATTCCTGACAGAAAAAACTAATAAAACTAGGAACCTAGTTAAATCAATAAAATTCAACAGTTTTGAATGTAATTCATAAGACCAATTAAAATACAATAAATACATCATCATAGTACCTAAAATTCACTTCGTCTGCTAGAGGAACCGCACTCGGAGGCCCAGTGCCCCTTGGTCCTTTCGGTTGACCTGGAAAAGGCTTTTGACAGCCTGGAATGGGACTATTTGCATAGAGTACTACTGAGCTTCGGTCTGGGAGAGGGATTTGTCAGATGGACCATGGTGCTCTATGCCTCGGCGTCGGCCAGGGGGAGGGCGGGCCCGCTGATCTCTCAACAATACCCAGTGGAACGAGGCACGAGGCAGGGGTGCTCGTTATCCCCACTGCTCTTCGCGTTGGCGGTGGAACCACTAGCGTTATCAGCTCGGACCGGAGCTTCTTTCGGCGGACTGCGGACCTTATCTGGCCAGCACTACATTTCTCTGTATGCCGATGACCTGCTGCTCTTCCTTGAGAACTCGGATAATGCTTTGGATGGGGCTGCAGAGGCTCTCACAACCTTCGGGGAGATCTCAGGCCTTAAGGTGAATTGGGCCAAGACTTGCCTATTTCCGGTTCGTAAGGGAGAGCCCAGACCCGACACCACCACAGAGATTAGGTGGGAACCTAGTTGCCTCAAGTACCTGGGTGTTAGAACTGGCTATTTCTGGTAGGCTAAGGCTGACGCCAAAGCCAGGCAGAAACCACCATTCTAGTCAGGGCAAGGAAGTCACACGCCAAGATAACCTCTGCTCACCCCCTTGGTAGCTTGGCTCAAGCAGTAAGGCTAAACTCGGAGGCAATGTGTAAAGCATTTGCGCCAGCGCACAACAGCAACAACATACTAGGCACACCACAAAAAGAGACTCCACACAAGGTTATTATAAAAATAACTTTTGTATTTTAAAAACATATCAGATAAAATCACACATATACATTGTGCCAACTGGCACAGGCAATATTCACAGGGATTATGTACACCAGACAGGGCCACATGGGCGCCTGTCAGAATCAGATATAGTACTTCTAGATAAAATGTAGAATATAAAATCACTTCTAGAATAAAGAATAAATGTAACATAAAATAATAATCAAAGATAACAACCAGTAACCACTGGTAACAGGAACCAGGACCTTACTAGGACCACCTGTACTAGAAAAAGAAGAACCACGTAAGTATCACACAGCATTTAGGGGTCTAAGAAAGAATACATTACTCATGATGTAATAAACCTACATTCAGAGGAGTAGAAAAGACAACCACCTAAGTATCACTCAGCATTTAGGGGTCTAGGAAAAGAACACCTTACCCATGATGCAATAACCTACATTCAGAGGAGTAATAAAGACAACCACCTAAGACTAAACACATTTAGGGGTATACACCAGAACACCTTACCCATGATGCATGAACACATTCAGAGGAGTAATAAAGAGAAACACATGATGCCATAAACATTCAGAGGTGTTAAGAATAGAGCATATGATGCATAAACCTACACATTCAGAGGTGCCAGAACAGAAGTCAATAGCGCAAACAAAACACACAGTAGGCAATTACTATTAAAAGCATAGAAATCACATTGCGCATGACTTACATAAGCCACCACCTGTGGCAGTCCCTAGGCCAACTGGCCTTGTGGGGCAAAGATGCCCTGAGTCCAATGTCAGGGCGCGCTGCCATGCAGCGCCAGTCACAGAGTACAAAAAGCCTAAACGTGGCAGCTGCCCACAAAGTGCTGGGCAACTGGAGAATCAACAAAACTGCGCCAGCTGAGCCACACAGGCTCTGTCACCAACACTGTGGCCAACCGTTGGAGCCCTCAGGCTCTGCAGACAATGCCCCCTCGAGCCTTCTCATGGCTCTGGACAACGCTGGGGCGACCCGCTGCCAACTGGGGCCGCCCTGACTCTGTGCCTTTTCGACAAAAGGGCCCTCGAGCCTCGCGGGGCTCGTAAATCAAAAGAAATGGCCCCCTAGAGCCTCTCTGGACTCATACACGTTGGGGCGACCCACTGCCAAGCGGGGCCGCCCAAAGCGCCATCGCTCCGTTGGAGTCCCTCACGGGGGACTCTGCACAAATATTGCCCCCGTGGGAGCCTCCACAGGCTCTCAATCACGTTGGGGTGGCCCACTGCCAACCGGGGCCGCCCTTGAAGCCCTCGTGGCTTCCCACATCGAGCGCGAGCTAGCGCTACTGTGGGGGGTGGGGCGGACACCGACAATGTGTCCCGGCGCCCCTCCCCTGCTCTGCCCCACTCCGCCCGGCCCCAGCCCAGACTCACCGGGCCTCAGGGGCGGCTCCTCCGGGCGGCGGCTCTCTTCTTCCGGCCAGCGCGGGGCTCCTCTTCCACCATGGAGCCCCGCCGGCCCGCTCAGATGCTCTCGGCCGCTCTCCTCTCGCTGCCGGCGGCCAATCACAGCGCGGCAATGGGGCGGGACTTCCTCTGCAACCCGGAAGTCCCGCCTATGGTCAGGCGCAACGCTGCCTGACTTCCTGTGCGGCCATTTCTGGCGCGGCTCGGGCCGCGGCGGTGATTACGGGGGCAAAACGAGGGCTGGGCACCCTCGAAAGTAAAATAAAATAGTTAAGCGAGGTAGGCACTCGCAAAGGGCGCCATAGTCGGGGTGACACCCGCAAATCAGATAAGAGTGCACACGAAGCACTCGGACAGTCACAGGGCAGGAGCGCTTCCCCCCTCGGGATAACCACAGCGCTCTGCCATCAATCAGGATAAGAAAGCGCCCACGAGCCGCTGGGAAGCCCAGAAAGCACCAAAACGCCCCAGAAAGGACCCCCACAGCAAGGAGGCTCCCAGCAGCTGCAGGGCATTACAGGTCAAGGCTTCCAGGGCCAACACAAAGTCCAGCAAAAGTCCTCAAAGGTGCAGCCAGGCAGGGGGACAGCCAGGAAGAGTCCCCCAGCAGTCCATCAAGTGTCCAGGAGCTGGGCAGGGCCCAGGGATTCCCCTGAGCCCCAGCAGAAGCATGTCCCTGGCAGATTCAAGTTGAAAACAAGAACATTTTGGAAGGGGACACAGCCCCTTCTTATACACAGAAAAGCCTTTGAAGTCCTTGGAAGTCCTTTGAAGCAGGCAGTGTGAGAACCAGCCAGAACTGGTTACAGGGAAGTCCCTTCAGTATCAGGGACAGAGGTGCCAGTCGCACAGCGGGAGGTGGAGCCAGCTTTGTAGTCAGGCAGGCACAGCCCTTCACTATCAGGTGCCATCTCCTCCCACTTCCCTGGCAGCAGATGCTGCCTTTCATCCATGGGCTGACTTCAGACAACCTCCTGGGCTCTCTAGCCCCTGTCATCCTCAAACCAGACAGTCAATCCACAAGCAGGCCCAGGCACTCTGAGCCAGGCTCACCAGCCAATCACACGCTAGCACCAACTTACACAAATATGCCAACTTTCAAAAGTAGTACTTCTAGAATAGACACAGTCATGCCGCATACATCATTTTGCAGCATTCACTCTCACGAGTTCATACATACCAAACTCGCCCCTGCACTCCCCACACATCAGGAACTACTATGGGCATACATATTCCCCATTCATTCCTATGGGAGGGCAGGTCACTCACCACACATACAGAGCAGCTCAAGCACTTTACACTGTACCACAGTGAAAAAGTGCGCAGAGGCCTAAAATCACCAACACCAGGTTCCATAAACAGGCTAGGAAAAAGCAAAAAGTCTAGGGGTGAACCTGCCCAACGGGCCGGGTCCAACACAACCCCCTTCTAGCCAAAACGCAGGGTAGACCAATCACTCCACTGATGGGCTTCCTTGCTTTGGGCGACAAAAACACGGACACGGACCCGCACAGCAGGGACACCCTCCGGTTTTTCGCCACTCTGAACCTACATGGTTACCTCCAAACAATAACTCTCTGAAAAAAAAACTAGGACACCCCACTGGTACACACTAGTCATCCACAGCCAAGACCATCCAAATATCACAGGTCCTAACCAATTCACAGAGTGGGGGGTAGTAACCCCTGGCACACAATAGCCATTCTCCACTCTCTCTCTCAGTGTAGCTACAACTACCACTGATCCAACAACCTAGGGACCATACCTTCAGGCTGACCAGAGGTCACGGGCAAGAATGCCCCACCCTACCTCTACTTCTGGGTTTCCGCACCCTCACAGAAAAGCACTTCACCAGAACACAATTCTCCTACCAGATCAGGACCTCACTCCATCACTGGTCTACCACCTGGAAACTATTCCACTTCTGAGGTACAAAGCACACAGCACAGTCCATCTTCAAGCAGGTGGGGGGACACAGCACACAGCAAAGCCCCCTTTCCTCTACCTTGGTGGAAACAACAAACTGCAGGTGAGCCCCAGAACACACAGCAAGGGCAGCCCCCTCAGTCTCTTCAGCTGATCCACTTTGGCGGAGATTCCTCTTGACCTAGAAGTTTTCCTAATCTCCCAACCTAAGATCTAAACCCTCAGGTTGCACCGGGGTCAGAAGTAAGGACACCGTCCCTCTGCACCCCCTTCCAGTTCCAGTATGTCTCAGGCTAGACAGAGCACACGCCAGCGGCGTATCAGCGACACACACTCCTCCAGTACTCCCTATCACAGGGTGATTCTCAGTATGTCCCAGGCTAGACAGAGCACACGCCAGCGGCGTATCAGCGACACACTTTCCTCCAGTACTCCTCCCAGGTCAGGCCACCACCCCAACCTGGCTTTCCCCCCTCCTCGGGGAACGACCTCCAGAGGCCCCACAAATGGTCAAGCACTCTAGACGGTCAAATGCTCAGCGAGCCAGGACTTCTGCACCCTCCACTTAGGAGCGGTACTGCCCAACACCAGGACCGCCGGAGTTCTGGTTACAGACACTCCCCGTCCTCTAGACACAGGAAGATCCTCCTCAAATGACCTATGTACAGCTTAGGCCCCTGACCTGGCGCTCCCTCAGGGAACCCTACTGGGACCTAGCTGGGTTACACATGAGCCTCTCCCCTTTACAGGATCATCAGATACACAAGCCACTCCTTTTAGAATCACCTCCTAATGCCTCTGCAAGACATCTAGCACACCGCCAGACATCCACCTTCTTGTCCAGTGCCTCTGCAGGACCTCCTGCACACCACCAGAGGTACACCTCACGTGCAAGCTCCTTAAAAAAAACTCACACCACCTCCTCCAGTTCAAGACACCACTCATCCACACACTCCCCCTCCAGACTGGTGAGACAGTTCCTCACTGCCTCTGACTCACAACCTGTACCCCTCTTACTGAGCACCAGGCACCATACTCTGGGAACTGGGAATGGGACTTCACACGCACTGGACACATTTAAGCTGCCACCACTGGATCCTACCACACTGGGGAATCCAGACACACACACTACACTCAGGGAACAACCACCCTCCTGAGCTAGTCATTTCTCCTCACACTCCCTCTCTTCCATCTACCCACACAGGGACAGGATTTGGGATTGGACACTGGACCCAGCAAGGGATTCCTAATCTATGGGAACCTCCCCCTCTACTGGCGTCCTGCCCTGTCACTTTCTCATATCTGCCACTAAACATAAAGCGCAGGAACACATTTGAAAATGACACTCTTGAGGAAAAAATCAAAAACAATAATGCCAAACATATGACTATCTGAAAAAAATTGCAGAGTTTTGTAATGTAGCCAGTTGTCGCTATGGCACTGCGCAAACACATGTCCAAATCCGCACCGCTGACCAACAATGTTAGAACTGGCTATTTCTGGTAGGCTAAGGCTGACGCCAAAGCCAGGCAGAAACCACCATTCTAGTCAGGGCAAGGAAGTCACACGCCAAGATAACCTCTGCTCACCCCCTTGGTAGCTTGGCTCAAGCAGTAAGGCTAAACTCGGAGGCAATGTGTAAAGCATTTGCGCCAGCGCACAACAGCAACAACATACTAGGCACACCACAAAAAGAGACTCCACACAAGGTTATTATAAAAATAACTTTTGTATTTTAAAAACATATCAGATAAAATCACACATATACATTGTGCCAACTGGCACAGGCAATATTCACAGGGATTATGTACACCAGACAGGGCCACATGGGCGCCTGTCAGAATCAGATATAGTACTTCTAGATAAAATGTAGAATATAAAACCACTTCTAGAATAAAGAATAAATGTAACATAAAATAATAATAAAGATAACAACCAGTAACCACTGGTAACAGGAACCAGGACCTTACTAGGACCACCTGTACTAGAAAAAGAAGAACCACCTAAGTATCACACAGCATTTAGGGGTCTAAGAAAGAATACATTACTCATGATGTAATAAACCTACATTCAGAGGAGTAGAAAAGACAACCACCTAAGTATCACTCAGCATTTAGGGGTCTAGAAAAAGAACACCTTACCCATGATGCAATAACCTACATTCAGAGGAGTAATAAAGACAACCACCTAAGAATAAACACATTTAGGGGTATACACCAGAAAACCTTACCCATGATGCATGAACACATTCAGAGGAGTAATAAAGAGAAACACATGATGCCATAAACATTCAGAGGTGTTAAGAATAGAGCACATGATGCATAAACCTACACATTCAGAGGTGCCAGAACAGAAGTCAATAGCGCAAACAAAACACACAGTAGGCAATTACTATTAAAAGCATAGAAATCACATTGCGCATGACTTACATAAGCCACCACCTGTGGCAGTCCCTAGGCCAACTGGCCTTGTGGGGCAAAGATGCCCTGAGTCCAATGTCAGGGCGCGCTGCCATGCAGTGCCAGTCACAGAGTACAAAAAGCCTAAACGTGGCAGCTGCCCACAAAGTGCTGGGCAACTGGAGAATCAACAAAACTGCGCCAGCTGAGCCACACAGGCTCTGTCACCAACACTGTGGCCAACCGTTGGAGCCCTCAGGCTCTGCAGACAATGCCCCCTCGAGCCTTCTCATGGCTCTGGACAACGTTGGGGCGACCCGCTGCCAACTGGGGCCGCCCTGACTCTGTGCCTTTTCGACAAAAGGGCCCTCGAGCCTCGCGGGGCTCGTAAATCAAAAGAAATGGCCCCCTAGAGCCTCTCTGGACTCATACACGTTGGGGCGACCCACTGCCAAGCGGGGCCGCCCAAAGCGCCATCGCTCCGTTGGAGTCCCTCACGGGGGACTCTGTACAAATATTGCCCCCGGGTTGTGGGAGCCTCCACAGGCTCTCAATCACGTTGGGGCGGCCCACTGCCAACCGGGGCCGCCCTTGAAGCCCTCGTGGCTTCCCACATCGAGCGCGAGCTCGCGCTACTGTGGGGGGTGGGGCGGACACCGACAATGTGTCCCGGCGCCCCTCCCCTGCTCTGCCCCACTCCGCCCGGCCCCAGCCCAGACTCACCGGGCCTCAGGGGCGGCTCCTCCGGGCGGCAGCTCTCTTCTTCCGGCCAGCGCGGGGCTCCTCTTCCACCACGGAGCCCCGCCGGCCCGCTCAGATGCTCTCGGCCGCTCTCCTCTCGCTGCCGGCGGCCAATCACAGCGCGGCAATGGGGCGGGACTTCCTCTGCAACCCGGAAGTCCCGCCTATGGTCAGGCACAACGCTGCCTGACTTCCTGTGCGGCCATTTCTGGCGCGGCTCGGGCCGCGGCGGTGATTACGGGGGCAAAACGAGGGCTGGGCACCCTCGAAAGTAAAATAAAATAGTTAAGCAAAGTAGGCACTCGCAAAGGGCGCCATAGTCGGGGTGGCACCCGCAAATCAGATAAGAGTGCACACGAAGCACTCGGACAGTCACAGGGCAGGAGCGCTTCCCCCCTCGGGATAACCACAGCGCTCTGCCATCAAGCAGGATAAGAAAGCGCCCACGAGGCGCTGGGAAGCCCAGAAAGCACCAAAACGCCCCAGAAAGGACCCCCACAGCAAGGAGGCTCCCAGCAGCTGCAGGGCATTACAGGTCAAGGCTTCCAGGGCCAACACAAAGTCCAGCAAAAGTCCTCAAAGGTGCAGCCAGGCAGGGGGACAGCCAGGAAGAGTCCCCCAGCAGTCCATCAAGTGTCCAGGAGCTGGGCAGGGCCCAGGGATTCCCCTGAGCCCCAGCAGAAGCATGTCCCTGGCAGATTCAAGTTGAAAACAAGAACATTTTGGAAGGGGACACAGCCCCTTCTTATACACAGAAAAGCCTTTGAAGTCCTTGGAAGTCCTTTGAAGCAGGCAGTGTGAGAACCAGCCAGAACTGTTTACAGGGAAGTCCCTTCAGTATCAGGGACAGAGGTGCCAGTCGCACAGCGGGAGGTGGAGCCAGCTTTGTAGTCAGGCAGGCACAGCCCTTCACTATCAGGTGCCATCTCCTCCCACTTCCCTGGCAGCAGATGCTGCCTTTCATCCATGGGCTGACTTCAGACAACCTCCTGGGCTCTCTAGCCCCTGTCATCCTCAAACCAGACAGTCAATCCACAAGCAGGCCCAGGCACTCTGGGCCAGGCTCACCAGCCAATCACACGCTAGCACCAACTTACACAACTATGCCAACTTTCAAAAGTAGTACTTCTAGACTAGACACAGTCATGCCGCATACGTCATTTTGCAACATTCACTCTCACGAGTTCATACATACCAAACTCGCCCCTGCACTCCCCACACATCAGGAACTACCATGGGCATACATATTCCCCATTCATTCCTATGGGAGGGGAAGGTCTCTCACCACACATACAGAGAGCTCAAGCACTTTACACTGTACCACAGTGAAAAAGTGCGCAGAGGCCTAAAATCACCAACACCAGGTTCCATAAACAGGCTAGGAAAAAGCAAAAAGTCTAGGGGTGAACCTGCCCAACGGGCCGGGTCCAACACTGGGGGTATACGTATACCATGACCCTGCTGATCTTCTAGACGGCAACATAGCCCGCTGTATTCGCGCGCTGCTAGGCAGCATGGATTTCTGGGCTACCCTGCCGCTTTCGGTGGCGGGGCGTATAGCACTGTTGAAAATGGTGGCATTATCCCGGCTGATATATTATTTTAGAGCCCTCCCGATTTGGGTGCCGCCGGCCACCTTCCAGCTCCTGAGATCCATGGTGGTGGAGTTCCTCTGGGGGGTCAGGCCACCGGAGGGTGGCACTCAGGACCCTGATGAGACCAAAATCGGAGGGCGGCCTAGCGGTGCCGGACTTTGAAAAATACTATCTAGCGGCTCAGTTGCAGACCTTCACCCAGGAGATAGCGAGAGAGTTTCGAGGCCCGGAGGATGGGAGGGGCAGGGGGATGCCCAGACACGTTATTTCCTACGTTGCACTATGCCAGCGCTTAGCTCGGCAAGACCTTACGCTCGAGGAACGGACTATTAGGTTGTGCTGGAATCGAGCCCACGCCCGGGGGGAGCTAAAACTCCCATATGCACCGGAGATTCCATTGGGGATGTTAACGGCCTTGCCGCACGGTGGAGACTGGTCGCGCCTAAGGCATTGGGAGGATGCAGGATTGCAGTTAGTGGGGGACCTTTATGAAGACGGGGTGTTACTGCCCTTCCAGGAGATTCTGGACCGCTTTGACGTTCCCCGAGGCGACTTCCTCCTTCATACAGCTCTAATTAGAGCAATTCAGACACACTGGAGGAGAGGTATGGAGAAGCCACCAACGTCGTCGGTGTGCCAGTATGTTATGATGTCCTCGGGGACGGTCAAGGCAGTCACATGCTTATATAATAGATTAATTAATGAGGGTCTGCCCCCGCTCGCCACACTGTGGAGCCGCTGGGAAGCCGACATAGGGAAAGAGATACCGGAAACGACATGGACGCAACTAATGCGTCGAGCTTGGAAGGGCGCACGCCATGCCCGGTTTCAATTGGTTCATTTTTATATACTTCACAGGGCCTACCTGACCCCGGCGAAGATCCGGCAATACTTCGCCACGGACACGGCAGATTGCCCCAGATGCCGAGCACCCGAGGCAGACCTCATTCACATGCTGTGGTCCTGCCCAGCGCTGTCCTCATACTGGCTTCTGATAGGGGACACTCTTAATGGGGTCACTGGGAGAACCTTGACTTTCGACGCGGCGGTGGGGATCCTACATTGGTTCCCGCATACCCCTAAAAATAAAATCTCAGGCAAATTTATAGACTTAGGGCTCATTCTCGCTAAAAGAGAGATAACCAGGCATTGGAAGGCAAGAGTTGGTATAACGGGAGCTAAATGGCACAACGAACTTCTGAAGTGGGCCACAGGGAAGAGCACTTTGCGATACCAACTGGCGAGGCGACAGCAGAATGAGAGGGCGCTGGAAACAGCATTGGAATAGGAGACACTAGTGCAGGCCCTGCGAGATTACAGCGCTTCCAGCGATTCAGAGAGTGATGACGCAGCACAACTTGAGTCCCGTTAGATGTCCATAACACTGATCTCTATGCAGTTACCTAAGGTTTCTTCCCACAGACTCTCTTTACACATACAACACACTGATGGCAGGGTTGGGCGGGGGGAGGGGGTTGGGCTGAGTAGGTGTTCGGTGGGTTTGTTCTTTTAGGTTGATTTAGAAAAGCAGACGAAGGTCGCTGGTTTATCCGGATCAGCCTCGACATTATACCGGATCCCCACCTACGATTTTACAAGCAGACGCCGCCCGACCCTCGTGTTGTGGGCTGAATGGCTGTGTATTCAAGGTGTTTCCTCACGGGGGATCGGTTGCTTTTCCTTTCCACTGCAGATATATCGCTGATCTGTCATGTAACTTTGGATAATTCTGGCAATAAAAATATGTTTTAAAAAAAAAATCATTGTACCTAAAATTCACAATTGATATATATACACACAGATTAAAAACCACATATTCAGAAATCCATTCTAATTTCATATTATTAACAACAGAGAAGGAGAAAGGATTATTTGTTTATGTAATGATCAAAACTTCTCCTAGTTTGTATTTAAGCAGCAAATCCTAAATGTACCCTTATAGGAAATTAACCAAATCCTCCCCATTGTTAAGTTCGTTTGGCATTTTGGTATTCAACTGTACAATGTATTGACCTACAAGTTGATGCAGTTTTTTCTCCCGATTCCCGCCTCTTATAGATTTAGGAACGGAGTCATTAACATAATATCTTAAATCCTGAAGATTATTTTGATGCACTAATTTAAAATGTCGGGCAACCGGATAAGTTGGATCTGAATTTACGATTGCCCGTAAGTGCTGCAAAATACGGTTGAAAACTGGGAGTTTGGTGCTGCCGACATAGGAGAGCTGGCATGTGCATTCTAGTATGTAAACTGCAAACTCTGTTTTGCATGTGTAATAGCCTGCAATTTTTATTGGACATATTAGAAAACGGATCGACAAAAGTCTGTTTGTTAATCCCAAATTTACATGCACGGCATGAGGTACACTTAAAAAAGCCTTTCCTATTGGTTAACCAATTCTCACGATTGACTACTTCAGGGCGCGTTCTTACCAGAGCATCCCTCATAGAGGGTGCTCTCCTGAAGGTAATCGTAGGTTGAGCTGTCCATTCAGGAGCTAATGTCATATCCGTTTTAAGGATAGGCCAATGTTTGCTAACAATTTTCTTCATTTCCTTATCTTGGCTACTGAACGTAGTAATTAGTCTAACAACAGGTTTAATTGAAGAACCTGGTTGCTCCATCATATCTTCTACGTCCACCACATCATCAGATGCTCTCCCCTTCTTTATTTTAGCCAATGCTGCTTTTAAATCCTTAGGGTCATATCCTCTGACAAGGAACCTATCCATAGATTCAGTAAGACAAATATCCAAATCCTCCTTCCTGCTGCAAATTCTCTGAATTCTTAAAAATTCCCCGTAAGGGATACTTTTAATAAGGTGCCTAGGTTGAACACTACTGGCATGGAGTATAGAATTCCCTGCTGTAGTTGTTCTGTGCAATTTGGTGCAAATATTCATTTCTTCTACAAAGATTTCTACATCTAAAAACTCAACTTTTGTGCAGCTAACCTGGGCCGTAAACTCGAGCTTTAATGAGTTTACATTGATCTTATTGACAAACTCCAATGCAGTTTCTTTGGAACCCTTCCACACGACACACACATGATCGATGAATCTCCACCATCTGATGACATGGTCAGAGATCTCATCTGCGTAGGTCTACTCCAGGACGTGCTTCTCCCACCAACCAACGTGCAAGCACCCATAGCTAGGGGAGAAGCACACCCCCATCGCGACACCACGCAACTGCTAATACAATTCCTTATTAAATATAAAGAAATTGTTATTCAAACAAAGTTCTGTCATATGGAGCAGCATTTTAGTATATTCATTAAAACACACACTTCGGTCAGATAAGAAATGCCCAATTGCATTTAAACCATCCTGGTGGTCTATACTAGTATAGAGAGAACAGATGTCCATCCCTAAAAAGTGATAGCCATCTTCCCATTTGACCTCCTTCAACTTTTCCAGGAAATGGCCCGTATCCCTGATGAATGAGGGAAGGTTAGTGACATAGTCATGTAGAAAAAAATCAACATATTTGGACATAGTCTCCAATAAACTGGCTTGGGCAGAAATTATTGGGCGGCCTGGAATCGGGGTGATTTGTTTATGGACTTTGGGTAAAAGGTATAGAGTGGGAATGATAGGGAATTCGGTTTTCAAGAAGTTGAATTCATCCTTGTTAATTAAAGACTCCCTTTTCCACTGTGATAATTCTTTCAGAACCTGTTCTTTTACTTTGAGCAAAATGGGGAACGCTACCAATCTGTAACAACTAGTGTCACTCAATTGTTTCATAGCCTCCTCCATATATGCATCACGGGCCAAAGCACAAGTTTCCCGCCTTTGTCAGCTTTATTTTCAATAATGTTTTTGTTGCTGCTGATTTTATCCATAAGGCGTGAATATTGCTGTTCCCTATATTGTCTATGTTTATTTTTAGATAGACATATTTTGTGAAGGTTCTTCAAATCACCTACAACACAATCCCCAAATATATCAATTGCATCCCTAGCCATAATAGGCACCAAAGTAGAAGTAGGACGGAAGTGAGTCGAGGCAGCTCTATTAGTAGTAATACCCATGCCCATTAGATCATCCTGAGTACTCAAAGATATTGTATCGTTCACATCGGCCAATTCATTCACAGTTCTCAATACTGAAACATCAGAAACCTGAAACATGGCACTAGGTTGATTAGCTGCATCAACAACTGTAGCTTTAGCATTCTTCAATTTATAGAATTTGACCAATTTTAACTTTCTAATGAATTTAAAAATGTCAATTTGGGTTTGAACATATTTAAAAATATTTTTTGGACAAAAAGAAAGTCCCAAAGCCAATAATTGAAGTTCTGCAGTGTTTAATTCTAGCTCCGTCATATTGATAACAGTATTTGCAGCTGCTATGTTAATAGTTTCTATGTTACCCTCCTTGAGCTTCAGTTTCTTTTGTTGTACCCGCCGTGCTTTCCGCCTCTCTTTGCATTGCCTATTCCTCCGGCGGCAACTTGGGGTTGGGGTTGAACCTGGGGTATTCTGGGGGACCACTTGCCCCCCTCCCTTTTGAAAAAAACGATATATATATATATATATATATATATATATATATATATATATATATTCACAAAAAAAACCATTGGTTATAGACCATATATAGTTAGGGATTAGCATTTACAAAACCTTAATTTACTCGCACAAAACCATAGAAATTCGCATATATAGTTAGTTGCAATAACTATATATCGCGCACCCGCAATCCACTGCTGATGATGTCACATATTACATCATTTATGACATGGTCAGTGACATCACTGATGACATCACTGATGACATCTCAAATGACATCACTGATGACATCTCAAATAACATCACTGATGACATCACTGATGACATCTCAAATGACATCACTGATGAAATCACTGATAACATCTCATTTGACATTACTGATCAAATCACTGATGATATCATTCATGTGATAATACGATGAACCTCTTCAGACTCTAATATAACCTTAGATACAATCAGTGTAAACAGACACTCACAGACTGTCACTCATCCATGGAGTTACTCACACACCTAGTCAGTCATGCAAAGAATCAATCACACCTCCATTTCCTCAACTATACAGTTATACACACCTTACTTAATCAAACATATACTAACACATATTTACTCTCTTATACAATCACTGATACAAGTTCACAATGATCCATACAGCCACTCACACATTCACTGGCTCTTATGCACAGTTATTTATATATGTCAACTCTTACATGTACTGTGTTTTACATATGTACTTACTTTGACATGTAGCACTGAGAAATCCAATCACTCACCAATACACTCATGCAGACAGTCAACCGCCCATACAGCTGTTTCCACATGCACTTTTGAACCCATACATCTACTGAATCAACTGCTCACACATCTATGCACAGAGTCACATACCTCCCAGCCACCCCCACACACACACTCACTCTCCCATACAAATATTTGGGCAACCAATCAATAACCCATATAGTTACTCATATAGCTACTGATCAACACATGCAGCAGTTTACAG
Organism: Lissotriton vulgaris; assembly: GCF_964263255.1. Lineage (NCBI taxonomy): Eukaryota > Metazoa > Chordata > Amphibia > Caudata > Salamandridae > Lissotriton > Lissotriton vulgaris. The sequence continues at coordinate 2,697 of NW_028253621.1, read as the reverse complement.
AGCTACAGAAATAATGATGCACAAATTAAGACAGTTTAGTCACTAACCCATGCACTCAGTGAGACACATTTAATCATTCTCTCATACAGTCAGTCATGCACCTACTAAATCCTTCATCCAAACACTTATACATCCACTCATTCTTCAATATGTAAGACATATTTTAACTTTACAGAAACATACAGTCACTGGATGTTGTCATCAGTGATGTCATCAGTGATGTCATTTGAGATGTCATCAGTGATGTCATTTGAGATGTCATCAGTGATGTCATCAGTGATGTCACTGACCATGTCATGAATGATGTAATATGTGACATCATCAGCAGTGGATTACGGGTGCGCGATATATAGTTATTGCAACTAACTATATATGCGAATTTCTATGGTTTTGTGCGAGTAAATTAAGGTTTTGTAAATGCTAATCCCTAACTATATATGGTCTATAACCAATGGTTTTTTCAGTGAATTTTTATGGTTTTGTAAATGCAAATTCCTAACTATATATGGTCTATAACCTATGTTTTTTTAAGTGAATTTCATTGGTTTTTTAAAAGCTAATATCTTTAGCTGTAAAATATATTCTTTATTATGTGACGTATCACGTAGCCACGTGAGACGCCTCATGACGCGTCGCATAAACGTGACGTATCGTCTCTGCAGCGCAAACAAAACCCGTAACGTAAGCGCGCCAGAGCACGCTTACAGATATATATATATTTTTTTTAACCTTAATTAGACAAAATCCACACGTGCACATATCTTGAGGCCTTGCAAAGGCACATCAAACAAACAGTCCCTACAATTTGCCAAGTTTGGTGGAAATCTGTTACTTTAAATTTTATTTTACTGTTTCTCTTGGTTTTCCCCTTGTTACGCTTACCGGAACCCTACCCGGTACGCAAACCGGACGCTGCAAAAACACAAGAATGTCGGACTCCCGTTACGCTGCCGGTTAGCTGCCCGGTTGGCGTACCGGGAAGCGCCTCTACCGCGAAAAATCGCAATTTTCTTTTTTTTTCTTTTGCCCCGCGGGGCACTTTAATATCCACCTCATCAATCATAGGGGGTCAGGAGGGGTCTACCTTGCCCCCTCTCTTTCATTTCCCCCTTCGTTTTTCACCACCTCTTGTCTCTCGATCCTACCGAGAGACAAGATGGCGGCCGCTCCGGACTGTTTACAATGTTGACAGCCAATCAGCTTCTCCTCAGACTCCCGTTACGCTGCGGGTTAGCTGCCCAGTTAGCTGCCCGGTTCGCGTACCGGGACGCGCCTCTACGGCGAAAAATCACAATTTTTATTTTTTTTATTTATTTTTTTTATTTTATTTTTGCCCCGCGGGCCACTTTAATATCCCCCTCATCAATCCTAGGGGGTCAGGAGGGGTCTACCTTGCCCCCTTTCCTTCATTTCCCCCTTCGTTTTTCACCACCTCTTGTCTCTCGATCCTACCGAGAGACAAGATGGCGGCCGCTCCAGACTGTTTACAATGTTGACAGCCAATCAGCTTCTCCTCAGACTCCCGTTACGCTGCCGGTTAGCTGCCCGGTTCACGTACCGATTTGCGCCTCTACGACAAAAAATCGCAATTTGTTTTTTTTTTTTTGGGCCCCGCGGGGCACTTTAATATCCCCCTCATCAAACCTAGGGGGTCAGAAGAGGTCTACCTTGCCCCCTTTCCTTCATTTCCCCCTTCGTTTTGGCCTCCTCTTGTCTCTCGATCCTACCGAGAGACAAGATGGCAGCCGCTCCGGACTGTTTAGAATGTTGACAGACACCGGAGAGCCAATCAGCTTCGCTTCCCAAAGCTCCGTTACGCGAAAAGTACGCGAACTGGTGCGCTATCCGGTACGCTGTCACAGATATATCTGTTTTTTTAAACGTTAATTTCTCAAAATCCACAGGAGCACATATATTGAGACCCAGCAAAGGCACATCGGGCTAACAGTCCCTACAATTTTGCCAAGTCTCGTGCAAATCCATTCAGCCGTTCGAGCTAAAAGTGAGGCCAAACGCCCTATGGAAAAATGAATGGGAAAAACGCGTTTTGGGACCCCCCTTGACGGAACCCCCCAAATTTTCAGGGGCTGCTCAGAAACAAAATGTGCCATTTTCCTGAAAATTTCAGCCGATTCCGTCCACAAACGCCAAAGTTATTAGACATAGAATTTTCAAAAGTTCCATAGAGAAAAAATCCTAACTATTTATACATACTGGCTATCGCCAGTAGGTAATATATATATATATATATATATATATATATATATATATATATATATATATATATATATATATATATATATATATATATATATATATATATATATATATATATTTAGATGTAGGCATGCCTCGGGGGATAGGGTCCCTGAGGCGAATGTGAATTAATCAAAGTGAAGGCTTTTTATTTTTCAAAGTAGTTTGGAGTCACGACCCTAGAGCTGCCCCCTGGTGTGAATACGAAGAGTGTGCAGCTCTCAGCGCGGCCCCCTAGAGTGAAGGCGATGTGTGCACGGCCTCTTGTGCGAACACGAAGGGTGTTCGGATCTCAGCGTGGCCCCCTAGTGTGAATACGTTGAGTGCGCGTGCTCAGTGCGGCCCCCTAGTGTGAATACGAGAGTGTGCGGCTCTCGGCGTGGCACTCGACTATTTCTCAGGTTTTTAAAAACACTGAGGAACATATTTTCAAGGACACAT